>NW_008591582.1:18562-51198 GCF_000691845.1 Merops nubicus | reverse complement strand
GGAACCCCTCGCACCGCGGGGGCTCAGCGTGCCACTGAACAAAACACACGGGAACCTGACGCTGCGATATTCGCAAACTCTTCCCCCTGCAGCGTAAGGAGCCAAAACCAAAGCTCTGGGTGGTTTAAATTGTTCTAGGAGGGAGGCAGTAGCCTCATATACCCATAGACGAAGCGGCCTCATTCCTACACCTCCATCTTGGTTTCCTTTTGTTTCTCTAGGCAAACTTTTTGGCAGGTTTTTCCACCAGAAAAAAAATGGGCATGAGATTTTTATCTTTCAGCACTTAGCAAAACCAGGGCTATGCTCAAAACCCAGTTACTCTGCCTGCATTTGTTGTATCAAAAGGAATGCAGTTAAGAGCTCCCACTTAGCTTCCCTTTAGGACCTAGAAAATGCCTTTCTCCAAGAAGTCGTGCTGTTCTCTTGTCATTCCTTCAGAGAGGGACGGTTACTTCTTGGAGAACTTGCTCCCTTCCCACTGCTGGATGGCTCCGAAATTACCAAAAAAAAAAAATAAATAAAGACAGTGACATTAGCAGTGACTCTCAGGGTGTGTATCCACAGTGATTTCAGTGAGGCTGCCCCAGCCCCCGAAGTACCCCAGGCTGTTAGTGATCAGCACGGTGCAGCAGGACAGGGGCTGGGGGCAGGTACCCCGGGCTGTTAGTGATCAGCACGGTGCAGCAGGACAGGGGCCGGGGGCAGCGACACCCCAGCCCCAAGGCCATTCTCAGAACAACGATGCACATGCCATCTGGTACAAGAAACAGAAATGCCTTAGTCCAAAGCTTGGGTATGGGAAGGGCTTTGCCTGCCAGTTCTTCAGCAAGAGAAGCATTTTCCAGGGAATCACGATGACACACATATCAATCAGCACGGTGCAGCAGGACAGGGGCCGGGGGCAGCGACACCCCAGCCCCAAGGCCATTCTCAGAACAACGATGCACATGCCATCTGGTACAAGAAACAGAAATGCCTTAGTCCAAAGCTTGGGTATGGGAAGGGCTTTGCCTGCCAGTTCTTCAGCAAGAGAAGCATTTTCCAGGGAATCACGATGACACACATATCACACCAGTGTCAAATCCAGCCTGCCCAGATGCTGGAGCTTCAGCACCTTCTCGAAGCGCTATCCTCCAGGAGCCAGCAGTGCCCTGACAGTCAAGCTGCCACCCACAGCTCCTGTTCTTGCTGCCTGGGGGAGAGGACAGCAGGGACACCCAACAGCCCACCCGTTAAGCCAGTGACACCAGTGCCTTACCCTGGGCTGCACAGGTGTCACTGACTGAACTGGAAGACGGCAGGTTTCCCAGCTGTCAGAGGATGTGAGCTCGGCCTGTAGTAGCTACACTCAGCAAAGACAGAGTGAACAATAGCTTGGCTGTCATAGCCCAAACCAAGTTTGGGGGCATGACAATTAAAAGCAGAAAATAAAGAAAACCAGGCCAAAGTCTCTCTTGTGTCAAGTTCCACTCACAGCCACAGCCATCTGCTCCCCCATTTGCAAATACCAAAGCTGCTGCAGTTTATGCCAGCTGGTTCTGGGGTCCTCGAGGGGTTTCACACTGAGAATTGGCTGTGTTCGTGGACCTTGCCATACCTAGGGAAAGTCATGCAGAAGGTGGTTCTACACCATTTAGCTGAAGGCTGCAGACAAACATTAGAGAAATTCTTACCTGGGGAGCAGCAACTTTTCAGCATTGCCCAAAGCAGCCCCCTCAGCCTCCCAAAAGGAGGCTAAGGCAGCCATTATGAAACCCCACATACTGCACCCAAGTTATCCTGGACAAGGAATTTGTAAAACAAACATTTGTACGGTTAGGAATACTAGTTTGAAACCAAACTGCTAAAGTTCAGGATCCCTGTATTTTAAATAAAAACTCATGTAACTGAGTTGGTTCTTCCTACTGAAAACTACTTCATAGGGAAGTCCCAACCAATCTCCCAAGGCTGCAGTGAGGCAGATCCCCCACTCCCTCGCTTGCTTATCAAACCTGGAACAGACTCACAAATTGCACTGGGTGATATAAATTCATTCAAGTTTTAATCTTGAGACTTGGTTTCCTTCACAATACTGTTTTCACTGCTAACAAAAAAAGAGGTTTCGAAACTTCACTCCCCATCACATAAATGGCAGTTTAGAAAAAAGTTAGAATAAACTCCTCAAGTTATTTGATTCTGAGTAATTTATAGCCAACTGGTATGATTTAAATAGGATACCCCAAACATCAGTGCAAAGATTAGTGTAAACAAGGTTAGCTGACAGTTCCCCAAACATAACCTATTTTTGCTTCAGCCTTACAACATGACAGCACACAGCACCCTTTGCACGGAACCCGTTTCATCAGCGAGAGCTACTCCAGCTTCCTCTTGCCAGAAGAACCAAATCTCAGTGTATTACACAGCAGAAAAACTGAAATCTGACCAAATACCCTAAATCACAGAATCCCATAATCGTCTGGGTCAGAAGGGACCTTAAAAGATCGTCTAGTTGCAACACCCTGCCCTGGGCAGGGGCACCTTCTGCTAGACCAGGTGGCACAAGGCCACATCCAACCTGGTCTTGAACACCTCCAGTGACAGAACATCCACAACTTCCCTGGGCAACCTGTTCCAGTGTCTCACCACCCTCACAGTGACATTCTTCCTTAAGTCTAATCTAAGTCTGCCTTCTTCCAGTTCAAACCCATTACCCCTCATCCTATCACTACAAGTCCTTGTGAAAAGTCCCTCCCCAGCATTCTTGTAGGCCCCCTTCAGATACTGGGAGGTTGCAGTCAGGCCTTCCCAGAGCCTTCTTTTCTCCAGGCTGTCCTTACAGGAGAGGTTTGCCAGACCTCTGATCAGATCTTAGTATAAGTTCCATGTGGGATTAGTTTTCCAAAATTAAAAACAGTCAAGTCATATTTCATTAAAAATCACTACAAAATTACAAGGGTACCATGCCACTCGACCCGGAGGGTTGCTTACGCCGTTATTTGTGTTGGTCTTCACCTTAACACTGCCCAGCAGGGTCACTTCTAACTGGCCACAGACTCTTCACTTTACAGGACGTATTACTACAGTTCTGTCCAAGAGATATTGAGGAGTATGTCTGAAGAAAGCACTCTCCAAAAACAACTGCGTGCATTTCATTTTTGAAACAATTCCCTACATAATTTAAACAAGTTTGCAGAGGACCAATGTTGTGTGCACTCCATTGATGTCATTGTAATCGTGCCGCTAAAGCATCTGCACTTTTCATCCTAAAATATTAAACTACTGCCATGTCAGTTTAATGGGAAGATAAATGGCTTCTCACGTTTTGATCAGAACAATAGAAATACTGACATACTGTGGCACAAAAATAGTATAAATAGACTTTATTGAAGTCAGTACCTTCGTACTGAAGCCGAAGATTGTGTCTACATAAGCACAAGTTGTAACATTTCACAACTTCTAAAAGGAATGTCAACAATTACAACGATCATGCATACCATGGTCGATAATCACATTTTTAGAAGCATTTTCAACCATTTCTAAAGAAATGCTTATAACATTGTTATATATAGAACTACTTTCAATAAACTGCAAAACATTGATCAGCTTTTCCAGTATGAGCTACAGTGTCAACACAAAAGGGAGGCATAAATGTTTAATTTATGAAATCAGAATGGAATATTTACTGTAAAGAAAAATTAAAAAGCTTTCAAATAAAGGCCATTATTGAACCAAAGTGAAGAGCACAACTTGAACTTTAAATCCTTTCATCTCTTAAAGCTGTCCTCTGAGCAACTTCAGTTCAATGCACGAATTCAGTACTGTGAGTATTCCTTGGACTGAAGTTTGGCAATGATGCGATCCAACTGTCTCTTTGCTTCGCACTGTGGAAAATTGCTCATGTCATAATATTGAGGGGCAATTTTCACCAGCCTGTCAAAAAAGGAGAAGTTTGTTACTAAGACTCAAACTTTAAGATGCATCCTACAGAAATTCTACAACTGAGGGAAACAAAGATTATCTGTTGTTTGCAGCTCATTCTGCAGTCCTAAGACAAATGGAAGTTTATGCACATGTAAATCTCAGTCCTCCTCTGCAAGAGCCCAACTCCAAAGCAAAATCTCAGGCGCTCGAGTCTCACGAGGTGCTGGGGCTCAGCCACAAGCCTCCTACAGACCCACGCTGCCACAGCAGCCCACACAGTCAGAGCCACTGCTTCAGGTCTACAGCCACAACATGCCAGTCTGGGTTAGAGTGCAGTTCAGCCTTTGCTGGCTTAAGCTTTAAAATGCAACCAAGGCCACCAAGGATTCTGCTTTAGGCTATGCAGTGCGTATTGTGAAAAAGATTTCCAAGGAAGGATCCAAATGTTTTCCATTACAATATTATTGAATATATATATATCTCTCTCTCTCTGCATGCTGTGTCTTCTGGCTTACGAACCTTTAAACTCCTTCTGCACAAATTCAACAACTAAAGAGCCTCCCCAATATCCAAAGCTTACAACTTGGCTGTTTAAGTCCAACCCTAAACACAGGCAAGACAATTCTGATCCCTGCTTGTCTCTAGAGGCCTCTAATTTCCTTGACATACAGTCTATTGACAAATAAATAGACCATAAATGACAAGGCAGGTTGCACCAGTATTATCACCTCGACCCATTTTATTTTAAGGCAGAATCTTCATCGGATCCCTCCACAAAACTTAAGACAACTACTGCCAGGAGAGGTCCCAGATCTTGAGAACAGAGGCATCTACCAGTCTCTCTTCACTCAGGTACACAGCAGGTGCTGGGACACATCCCCAGACCTGGCATGCCCAGGCAGCTCCTTCCCAGGAGGCTTTCAGTGTTCCGCGCCAGGCACGCCCTGCGCGCTGCACGGAGCTTGGGCAGCCGAGAGTCACACAGCTCCCACTAACAGAAACGAGGCACCACAAAGACAACGGGTAGGCACCTACAGAGCCTGTGCCACCACTGCTCCCACAAACCATTTCAGTTACACTAGCCTGAGGAGAAGTGAAAGGAATTACCTCAGTCTAAAAAAGGAAAATTAAAAACAAGAGCTTTTTAAGACTTTTGTCTTACCATTCTGGCTTAATGTCTGTACATGTCCGGATGTAATTCTTCGTTGTAAGGACAAACTCATTGTAGAGCACCCATTCTGGCTTGTGATCAAGAACAGTGGAGGGATGCAACTGCACCACCTGGTTATCTTTTACTGTTAGGTAATGCCCCGTTCGCTCCAAGTGTGCCACCTAAGTAAAAAGACATTCTTTCATTAATTACCACAGGAAATTTAAAAAAAGCTATTTCAAGATGGCTGTTAAGTGTTCTACACAAAATATACTACTCCAACTTTCAAAAAAAAAAAATTTTTAATAGACACAATCATGGTGCCAGATGTTTTTGCCAACTGCCATGGTAAGCGTACACTCTAATACACAATTTAAGCAGCACATGAAAACGGTTACCACCCAAAAAGAACCATTATAAGCAGAACTGCAATGCCAACAGAAGCGAGTACTGGAAGGAAATATCTATCACACAGGTTTGTATCATCACACAAAGTCAACTGTGGTCTACCACAGAGGTCTGCTTCAAGCACTTCACTGCAGCAGCTACTGTGGGACTGGCGAGACCCAATGTTACCCTTTCAAGCTTCTGTTAGCACAGTATTTCAGTAGTAATTTTACTGATGCATGTATTATTCTGCAAATCCTCTCATACAGTGGGCCTGAAAAAACTGTCAGTCCAGTAAGAATGGGAAATTTAGTATGTCAGAACTAAGAACAGTCCTGTTACAGCATGGGCTTCAGAGCTGTAAAGTGTAGGTTCAGCAACACACTTCTGCTGTGACCTTGGTGAAAATCAATTAACCTTCCTCTGACTAAGCTTCCTGCTCTGTGGAAGGGAATAATGCCTACCTCGCCGAGATGCTCCGATACCTAGCTCATTAAGATTTGGTAAAGCAGGCAGTTATCCTTAGAAGGGTATCCTCTGTAAGAACAGTTAATCTAACAGAACAAGTAACTAAAATTAACCTTCTGATACTGGTAATTCAAGATGACCTCAGTACTTATTTCATTACACATATACACACACACACACTGTAAAAAGCTTCCGCAGGACGGACAATGGCTAAAAGATGTCTGAAAGACATTTAAATCAGCTCATCATCAGCTGCTGTCCTTTAATACACTGTGTACTCCCTTGTTTTCTTAATTCCAAGGAATATCTCACTTCTTTTTTTGCCTTATCAAAGATAAAAATACATCTATTAGATTAAAATCTCAGGACTTCTAAAGCAATAGGTAACAAATTTTAAGTCAGAATATCTCCTTAGTAACAAATGACTTATTTTGAGTGTGCTTCTCTTTTATACTTTGTGACATTAATGCAAAGAACAGGTTTTAGGAGTGGAACAAGGTATTTCTATAGTCTGCAAATCTTTTCACTCAAGATTTTAGAGATAACACTGCTACTTTATTTCAAGTTTGGGGTGACAACAGAGACTCTTAAATGGAGATTAACAGCACACTGTAACGATTTAGGCTTAATTTCATCTAACTCAATCCAGCATTTGCAAAATTAAATAGCACTATATCTGCAAACCAAACTAGACTAGAAACTCATCTGTCACAGATCTGGCGCGATCACAGTACAGTGGTTGCTGTGGGATTATGATTTTTATACAGGAAGGGTTTTTTAAATCAATTTCATTTTTCAGATCAAAAGTAAAGCATGTGTACAAAAATATCTGGATGCTTTATCTGTTTCTGTTCTTCCTATGAAAGGACAGAACAATTTATTTAGATTTCATTCCAGAAAACAGCATGTTGTCAGATTTAAACCAACACAACTTACCTTTAGCCCCGTCTCATTCAGAGGTATTAAAACAGTAAAGTCTTATCTGGCTTGCTGAAATAGTTTCCTCTTCCATGTCGTTTATAATGACAGTAGAGTTATTTCTTAGTTCAGAATTATACAAAGTAAACAAGTAAAACTATTCTGAAATAACTAATTAAGCATACTTGGAAAAATACAGCTACCTCTTAATTCCCAGGGAAGGAAAGGGACTGGAACAACCCCAATGAAGGGAATAACACTCCCTTAGAACAGACAGGAGGGATAAGCCACCCCTCAGCGTTCATACTATCACACCTTCCTCCCGCCCCGAGCGAAGGCCGCGCTGCAGCACGGACCCTGTGCCTGCTGGCACCCGCGTGACCGGCGGGTGTCAGCTCCAGTACCAGCAGCACCAGCACAGAACACACCCCATGAAGCCACGGTTCCACAGCAAGCAGCCACAACCTGTCAGCAGCTGTGTTCTCCTGCTCCCTCCTGGCCTGAGCTGCTTCAGCACACCTGACACAGCCAATTCTGCTTCTCTTCCACAAGAGGAAGTGGCTTGCCAGAGCACTGTGCTAAAAGAGTTCAGAATGCTCTCAGGCAAGCACCAAGGGTGACTTAAGGGAGAGAACAAGGACATGCAGGAGGCAGCATATACACCCATGCTCCTTTGAACCCCTGGCATGCAACCAATCCCAGTGCCTGCAAAACAGAATGCAGCAGCAGCTGGGCCAGGGGGCCTCCAGACAACCCCTCCAGCCCCAGCCGTTCTGCGAGTCTGTGCTGGTTTTCGGAGGATAGAAAGCCTGAGCTTCCACCAAAACCAGAGTCATACAAAGCACATCTAGCAAACAGGTTTGTTTTTCGATGTGTAATAGTAGCAAGCAAGACAGTAGGGAGCACATCTGAACCCTGAGATTATCAAGGAATATGTCATGTATTAATATAGAAACAGCTGTGAACTGGGTGACCTGATCAAAGAATCGGGCTGTAACTGGAGAGAAAAAGCTCCTAACGTTCAGTACATAAGCAGCTACACAAACATGATTCTGAAAGGATCACCAAGAGCCAAGCCAGCCCATGCATCTCTGCAGCAGGCAACTCTGCAGTCCAAGAAAGCCCACCTGAAAGGAGCAGTGTCCGCTGCTTGGATTTCTGAAACTTCTGCTTTCAGAGCACACAGCTGTTTTTCTGAAGCTATTAAAAAGTTTTAAATGGTTCCTCTGCATTCTTAAAGAGCAAAATGAGTATTATTTAAGGCACTGGTGACCACCTTTGTGCCATAGGCTTATTTTATTACTATTCTATCCTTGTAGGAGCCTGATTATCTAAAGACTTCAAAATACACATCATTTTATGCACAAAATAGCACCAAAGACTAAGTAGCAGCAAGAATATTTTAATTAGTAGTCCAATCATCTAACATAGAACTTCCTGTACAGAACAGGTAATTTAATTTCTTCTGTAGTGTCCCAAATACATCCTGGGTTTGACTAAGACACATCTTCCCAAAAACGTTCAAAGCTTGATTTGAAGACATCATGGGACTTAGCTTCATCTTTAAATTCTGACTTCGATTTTCAACCATTAATTCTGGCCCTGCCTTCACTACTAGACTGGAAATATAGTGAAAAATCTTTAAGTTCTTTAAGAAAACTGGTAATATCAGTCTCAAAAAACAAACTTCATCAAGGGAAAGATGACCCATCTTTCAAGTGCTTTGTAATTTGCTTGCCTTTCCCAGTTCAATTTTAACAGTTTCTTTTGCTTGCTTCCTGTACTATAGTTACTTTTGCTTAGTTTTTACCACCCAATTATTTCAGTTACATGTCTATTAATGCTTTAAAAAATATTTTAAAGGGTTTTTGACTTCTGTCAAGTAAAGGACAGGCTGGATTGATGGGCCAGTGCTAATGGTGTGAGGTTCAACAAGGCCATGTGCAGAGTCTACACTGGCATCACAACTCCACAGAACACTACAGGCTTGGGGAAGAATGGATGGAAAGCTGCCTGGCAGAAAAGGACCTGGGAGTGCTGGTCAACAGGTGGCCAAATATGAGCCAGCAGTGTGGCCAGGTGGCCAATGAAATCCTGGCTTCTATCAGAAATTGCATGGCCATCAAGACTGAGAAAGTGGCTACCCCCCTGTACTCGGGACCGCACCTCTAATACTAGGTTCAGTTATGGGCTTTGAGGTGCTGAAGCGTGTCCAACAAAGGGCAACCAAGCCTGTCAAGGGTCTAAAGAAGAAGTCTCATCAGGAGCAGCCGAGGGAACTGGGGTTGTTTAGCCTGGAGAAAAGGAGGCTCAGACGAAACCTTATCATACTCTACAACGCCTTGAAAGGAGGGTGTAGTGAGGTGGGGATTGGTCTCTTCTCTGAAATAATAAGCAACAGGAAAAGAGGAAATGGCCTCAAGTTGCACAAGGGTAAGTTTAGGTTGGATATGAGAAAACTTCTTCACCAAAAGGACTGTCAATTATTGGAAAAGGCTGCCCAGGGCAGTGGTTGAGTCATCATCCCTAGAGGTATTAAAAAAGTGTGGACATGGTGCCCAGGGACATGGTTTAGTGGTGGACTTAGCAGTGCTGGGTGATGGCTGGACTCAAGGACCTTTTCCAACCTAAACAATTCTATAATCACCTATACCTAGTTTAGTCTCATTGCCAAATTATGACTGTGTTCTAGCTGTACACTATGCAGGGTTTGTCTAGCACTGAAGCACTAAGAAGGCAATATTTCCCAGAGGTACTTTATTTTCAGTGAGCAGTTTCTTCCATGATTTTGCAAGCATCACTCTCGTGCCATTTCATATATGCTTTGCATATTCTGATGTAGGATGATGAAACAACTACTGAAAAAAAAAAGACGCTAAAAGGTTTCCATTATAAAAACTAGAAGAAACAAGGGACAGCACAAATATTTTATAAGACACTGCTTGTCAATATGTATCTTTCCAGAAGTGTTTCTGCACACAGAACTGTTGGCACTTTTGAACTCTTTTACTATTCCCTTTGTCTGTCATGGGAGAATGACAAATGGCAGAACTGCTGGAACTCAAGCTTTTATTTAAATATGAAGGGTAAAGAGATGATTTGCAACCAGCAGAGGTTCCACATCAGTCAGTCACATACACAACTGAAGGCAGGCAAGTTTGCAGTACTAACTACTGATCATATAGTTAGCACTATTTCAATAGTTACTACAGGCCTGCACTGCCTGACTTCAACCACAGGTCTTGATTAGCATTTCTCTGTAGATGTTTGTCTACTATGACTTGTTTTAGGCAACTACCAAAGCATAGAACAGTGAAGTCAAGGAGAATCATTTCAGAACAATGTCTGCTGCCATTTCCCATTTCTTCACACAGTGTTTTTTGAAGTTGAAGAGTTTGAAGAAGCAGCTTCTGCTAAGTGCTGCCCATAGACTTAAGAATTGTACATGCAGACACTGCCTACCTCTGGTATGTGCACACTGCAATGGACTGGACTTGGAATTCCACACATGTTCTGTACTAAGCAGCCAAAGAATGACGTACGCATCTCATTACTGTGGTTTTCTGACCAAAAGCCCCCAAATGCCAGAGCTTGAGTATCTGCTTAGAGGGTACAATATGCACAGACTACATTTTTAAATTCATCAGCTGTTGCTAAATAACATCTGAGTGTTTATATTTCTAAGTATTTATAAGTTTTCTACTGAAGGTTACTCAAAGCAACATGGAACTCATGACAGAAGGTTCCAAGTCAAGGTCAGATAGGCATCACACTATCACAGAGGTTTAACAGTCAAAGAAACTGAAAGTAAAATGCTCAAACACATCAAAGGAGAAGAGAAACTGCCGAAATGGCTTCCACTCCAAATGTCTTCAAGAGGTCTGCCATAGCTATTTCTCAATTCAGCCCCAAAATTCAATCAGGCATTTTGGGTGAGGGGGTGGTAAACAACATGCTGACCATGGAGGAGATTTCCAGAAAGGTTTTCATTTTCATCTGTGAGAGCCTACTGCTCTATTCACAGCAGAAACAGAAAAACAGATCTAACTCCTGAGCAGCAGAGACCAAAAAGCTACCTGCACCAACAGTACTGTTCCACATCTACAGCATGAAAATGTTAGATTTTCACTCTAACACAATATAAACCAACAGTGCATAAACATCCAAGGACATGGTCTTCTACAGGTCTAAGACAATGAAGAAAGACACAGGGTACTCTGACAAACCCAAGTGCAACTCAAGCAGCTGAGGCCAAACACCAACTGTCTGGCAGTTTTGTCTTGCAGAACGTTTAAAGACTTAAAGGTGTAGGTGGGAATGTGTACTAAAGCATACCCCAAGAAAGATGAAGAAAACATGGCCCAAAAGCAAGGGCTGAACATCGTGACCAGCCTGCGTGTCTGAAGGGTTTACAGCAAGTCGCTCTTTAAAGCCATTTTAATATTTAAAAACAACCAACAACCTTAATATCCCATTTGCATTAGAGTGAAATACAGCTGCTGACATCGATACTCCCGTGTTCTGAAAACCCAGAACCACGCTGCTGCTGCACTCCTACACATTGCTGGGCCTCCTCAGGGTAATGAGGTTGAGTTCTCCAGAAGTGAGACACTGGCATCCAGCAGAGGCACTGCTGAGATGCACCAGGATGCGTGTTTTCCAGGAAAAACATCATCATAATAGTCACGTGAAGACTCACTCTCATTACAGGTTCTGTACCCTGAGTACAGCAAGGGGACTCTTCTAGCCCCAGGGATGAATGCTGAGGAGAAGAAACCAAGCACAAAGGTACTACACCAAAAAAAAAAAGCAAAAACAATCACAAAAACTAGTGCACCAAGAACAGAACCTGCATTCTAGCCTGGAAATATGCACCAGTGGAGAATGGCTTAGTGGCTTCCATACCATCCTGGTTCCAGAGGCAAAGGAGTTAGCAACAGCATGCATTCTGGAATTACAGACCTGCTCCAGCACTCCAGCAGCTGACTCATGTAATTCTAAAGTGAAATATACATATGGAAAGCGATGCAAAACACTCTCCTTCTATAAGGGCTACTTATAATGAATATTTATATACAGGTACACTTCCCCTCTTTCTATCACATTACAAATAATTTTAAAAATACATATTCTGCAGGTACTTTGGTATGTTTTATGAAGTTACTTCCTCAGCTATTCAGAAGTTAGTGGTCAATCCCTGACTGGCCATACCAGAAACAGTATTCTGTTCCTAGTAAGATTACCTACAACTTCTCTTCCAGATAAGACTGGACTACAGGATGTACTATGAGTAACAATCGAGCCACCCAACAAAGACCACGTGGTAGTACAGTTAGCCACAAACTGAGCAACGTTCACCCCGCTACGACACATCAGAACCGTACCAGCGTAACAAGCCATGTCAACACTGAACTATGTTCCCGGCGCCACCATAACATACCTGCATGAAATACCCAGTAACTAATGCCTTCCTGATGTTGATGTAATAGTCTCGGCTGGTAAAGTCTGTGCTCCTGCGAGGCAAATTAAATCTATCCATGATTCGTGACAGCTGCTGGCGTACATTGTCTGCAGACATCAGGGACCTGTAGTTAATGAAGTTGTCATAACACCACTGAACCGACTCATGATCTGCAACATTAAAAAACATGAATCAAAAATTAGTATTTCATCCAATTAGACCAAGTAAAGAAAATAGCATCTAAACCAATTGATCAGATGAACCAGAAAAAAATATCCGTAAACTTTTACAAATGACAAAAGCTCTTAATTTATTCAGTCCATTTATTGCATTAGAAAGCTGGCCCAAATTGTTTTCTACTCAGGAAGCACGTGATCAGGAAAAAAAAAACCACTTTGCTTTCCCCCCCTCACCAAAATAACACACACACCACCACTGATATTTTGTCGAAATTCTGTACCAATAAATTTGCATGTTTCAAAAATCATGCCCTGCAACTCGAAAAATCACCTTCCAAACCAGCAGTGTAAAACAAAGATTGTACTGTGTTCCTTAAATTCAGTTAACTGTAGTGTGCAATGAACACAGTTACTGTGCATGACTATACTGTACTGAAGAAACAACCCTCCTTCAATTCAACTTCCAAGTAACAGTTAAGGGCTATACAGACAGGCTAATAAAGAGCACGAGGACCCTCACGGCAGTTTAAGTAAACATGGCTCGTAAAACACAGCATCAGTAACAGAGCTCTGTACTCTAAGTCACTGCTTCTGCTGCTGATAGCTCCAATATGAAACCTGTTCAGACAGCAGGCCTGAGTCATTCCATCAGGATAAAAACCCTGCATGTTTAACACCAAGAAACCCAGTTCTCCCTATTAGTTGTTACTTTGCAAGTGATGCTCTTACATTCTTTGTCAGTTTAATAATCCAACAAAATCAGCCTTAACAATAATTAAAACTTCAAGTATCTCTTGTACAGAGAGAGAGACTGCTTAATTTGCATTGAAAAGAAGGTTACATAATTTAAGGGAAGTTCTTTCTGTGCTTTATCTTACTGAAAATATTTAAAATTCAGTATGAATGCTGAAGCTGTAGTATGCTATACAGGAGAACCAGAATTGAATTACTGTAGAATGGTGTTTTCCGTGACATTTAAACTGTGGTTTTAGATGACCCATAACTGGTTTATATTGTTCTAGACATAAGGAGTAGCAGCATTTTGTCTCGTGAACCCCATAAACTCTACTCAGATTTCATAGTAAAACTGAAGAAAACATTCCCCAAATAATTCCATCCCTCAGCATAAGAACAGTGGCCTCCAGAAACATATGCACACACAAAATGTCTGCAAGACATACTGGATTCTGATAACTAAAAAGCTGATAGAAAAAAAAAAATCAAGCAACAGATGCCTCCAATTCACAGGTGTTTGGTGGAAGTTTTTCGGCTGTTGTTTTAAACTGTTTTGAAGACTTTTGGACTTTTGCTCTGAAGACACCTCTATTTCAGATTGATACATTGTTAAAATGTTTCAGTGCAATATCTGTAGATAAAGCTGCAGCAGAAAGGGGCACCAAGCTATGTTTATCTCAGGGTAAAAGACTTGCTTTTTGTCTGTTTACAGGAAAATGGAACTGGAGCATTTAAATTAACCTGGTTGGCAGTTAAGAGTCATCTTTTAACTTACCACCAGGATAAGTTACAGTTTAAAAAGTGTGCCACTTATGTAGTCCTTTTCAAGGACTCCTAGCATCACCTGTTCATTCCCATCTTTTTCAAGCTGCTAAAATAGACTTCAGCTATGCTGAGGAAGACCACAATGTACACAGAAACAGGGTAAATAAATTTACTGTATGGCTCTAAGTTACTTCTGGTTGATGCATCACCCCTGTGCCTCTCAGTCCATCCCAAGGCCTTATTATCCAATTCCTAACTATATTAAAAAGTTAGGATTAAAAAGGTTTTAGTTCTAGGAACATATTCTTCTCCAAAGTCAAAGTGTTTTTTGTACTACTCTCCTTGAAAAAATTAGTACGCAATTATGTAGGTTTTTCTATAATTAATGCCAGATAAACTTCCAGTATTTTTTAATTATAGGAATGCTTATTTCCTTCTGTCCACAGTTACCCAGCACTGATTTAAAAGCCCAGCTTGTCTCCATAGTCATTTTAACTGTTACATGACCTCTTGGCTCTTTGTTTTGTTTCCCCCTCAAAAAAAGCAGCACTTAAATAACACTCATATATACTTAGGGGGAAAAAAAAAAAAGTCAATATTTAAGATTCCAGTTGAATGACTCAAAAAACAAACCCAAGCCTTTCGACTGTCCACACAAACCAGAAGCAAAAGCAAAGTAATACAAATAATTTTGCTGCAACAAGTGCATACTTACTCTGTTTGAAAGCATGGTAGACATTCAGCAACGTCAAATGATCTCCATCTATGTGGGCAAACCTCATCTTGGCTTCATCTGCTGCTTTCTTTGCTTCCGTGGGGCGAACAAAACACTGTGGGACTAAACAAGGTTGGTATGGGCCCAACACAAACGCCCATATCGATGAGTCACGCATTCACAGACAGAGGAACAAGGCCTAGCTAGGTCAGTTCACAGAGCATAGGGCAGGGCAGGATGGCCTCCAACTGCATCTTGGACTGTTTACTACCTTGATTTGGTACATCAACACCTAACCACATCTGTAAGACAAGAGGATTTCAAAGCTACAGGGTACCTGATTATTTTAATAGAACTATATGCAGGCATCAAGATCTCTGTTCTGAAGGCCATCAAGATTGCCTATTTATACTGGAAGGCTAAACAGATCTTAGGTCAAGACCCAGTGCTGATAGCTCTACCACAAGATAGTACCCCATATCACAAAGCCAACTTGCAATTCAAGTGTTTTCTCAGAAAGCCGCTATGGACAGAGTGAAGAAGATAGTTCTGAAACTGTACTGCACGAGCACAGTCTAAACACACACCAGTTTTACCACAAATCTACTAGACAGAACACACTCGTAAGGTCCAGCCTGTTCCCCAGGTGGTATTGCTATCAGCACTGGTACACAGAAACATGTGAATGACAGTATTAACAAGTCTAACGGCTGTGATGGTAGCGGTAGTGGTGGAAGGTTAAACTGTCCTTCAGCAACACTTGAAACAAAACCTTAAAAAACTATAAAAAGTGGTGATGAGCTCGCTCTCTCTCTTACATAAATCTGACTCAGTCTGACTTGAATCCAAAACTCATGTTTTAACATTCTCTTTCCAACTACAGGCTACCAAAGACCATCAATAGAATTGCAGCCAACTTAATTCAGGTCTGTCAACATTCTTACAGATTTGCAGTATCAGTACTAATTCACAAGATGGTGGAAGTAGTTACAAGAGATCTTTACTTTATAGAGATCTACAGGAGGAAAAAAATAATTTTGGTTTTAAGTATATATAATTTTGAAGATGTTAAATTTCAATAAAGTTAATACTAAGTAAGACACTACAAATCCTTATCTTCTTCCAGCTGCTTGGGACTACATTAACCTTCTCAGAACTGAGGCTCACCAATTTAATGAGAACACCCCTTTCCATTTCATCTGTCCCTAACAGATGAGTGCCTTTTTGTGGGGTATTATGCGGTTTCACTTAATTCTTAAATTCCCATAAAAGCCCCAAAACACTACATGAGATGAATACTGACTGGATTGAACTTGAGAAAATACACACTGCAACTGTGAATCACGTGGCAGCAAATCAAGAAAGACCAATGCATTGTAGAAAATAGAAATGCAGGTGCAAAATAAACCCTCTATGTTTTGGGTCTTGCATTTGAAAACAGGTAAAATAAGGTGTGTTTTAATTTAAGTCAGACAAAAGCAAATTACAAATTATTCTATCACTAGTTTAACTCTGTTTTGAGTAAGTAATAGCACTTTCTACCCTGCAGCAAGACATGACTGCTCTTACAAAATTAAGTACAATAATTTAATCTGCTCATTTATTCAATGCTATTTTATTTTCTTGTACCTAGTTTTCCATTCAATCCGAACTATTAAACACATGGATTTGCTACCAAGAGCCTGACAATCTTTATGTGGACTTAAGATACTGTAACAGGGTCATGTTTGTTTTAAGAGCAGAATTTTAGTTAAAACCCATACATTAACCAGCTTCCATCATTCCAAAAAAAGCCACCTAACTTATTTATCATTACAGTAATTGTGCTTTAAAACAAAAAAAATCACGTTGGCAAAAGGTAAATAGAAAAAGGAGAGAAATCAGTTGAACACCACAGACAAAAATACTGGACTTACTGCTCTGTAGTAGAGACTGAGGGAAAGGTGGGGAAGGGAAGAGAAAGACAGGCACCAACCTACCACCACCTCCGCAATTAAGCCATTTTATGTTAACAATTATTACAGTTCTGCCCTGCCCATCTGCTCTGAGTCTGAACAATCAAAACTCTGCAAGAAACATTGTAGTTTGTTCTTAAAAAATGTCATATAAATATACTGTAAGACTAAACTGAAGCAACAGATTTTACACTTAGCCAAAAATACTACCTTTCTTTTTTCCTTTCTTTCTCTATTCAGCCAAATTAAGTGTACAATCAGTACACCTGCATTATGAAGAGCCTGGTAAAACGTCACACCCACAAACCAAGAGTAGTTATTAGTAAAGGCATTGCCATTTTCAAACAGACAAAACCCTGCTGCTTGTCCTATGATGACTCCCTATAAAACAGTCAGTTCTACGTAGCTCAGAAATTAAATATAAGGCTTGCCTGATAACATTTGTCTCTCAAAATCTCACGACAAGCAACTCTGCTCTGATGCAGTGCTGGTCACGTAACACAGAAGCAAAGTACAGCTTTGCACACAAATTAATTCTTAAAAATACACACCCTCCTCCAAAGTTTCCTTCTTCCCTTTAAAAGTAACAGCTGTTCTTCAGCTTTACCACTTAATGACTGAAGAATGTATGATCATTTCATGTACAAGCTTACAGTTTAATATAAACTACACTATAATCCTTTTGGAAATAACGGGATTTACCAAAGTGCAGAAGAATAGATTTCACTGCCTTAAAACCACAGTGGTGGAGCTGACATTTTGGGTCCTGACTATGAACCCAAAAAAAAAAAAATTTTTTCCACTAGCCTGACTTCCCCCCCCCCCACAAAATATATACACTTAACTGAAGTCAGGAATAAACTGTTTGACCATTTTATGCATGTTCATTTCTTAACATTACTGTTCATTAGCTTCAAAGTCTCTATATAACCCATAATGATTGATTAAACTCCTAAGGACTGATTACACCCGTGTGAAGTTTTAAAGAACAGTTCTAATTTTATTAGAAATAGATTTATATTGTTAACGTATTTGATGTGGAAAATTCACATTTTCCCCAAACTGAGGATTTTCATTTTGTTTAGCATCTCTTTCCCTGCTATTACCTGACAACATGGCAGTAATAGATAGGACCTCATTAGAACAGTTGTAGTCACAACTTGCAATAACCATTTTAGCCAGTTGTGGGTCCAATGGAAATTCAGCCATCATGGATCCCAACTCAGTCAAGTCTCCATCATCATTTAAAGCAGCCAGATAATTCAAAAGCTCTAAGGCTCTCATCAGAGTTTCAGGAGCTGAAACAAAAGAAGTATTTAGGTAGGCACATTAAACAAACTGCTCTGAATTATCAGGAACTGAGGAAGTACAGATTATTACAAGCCTTCTTTTTTTCTCCCCTCTTTTCAAGTGACTTACAAGCACAAAAATCTTAAATTCAGTTATATACATCCAAACATGAATGAAGTAGGGGAAAACACACTAATAATCACTTGTTTAGGAGAGCTCCTAACTGGATCAAAAGCTTTGAATATTTGAAGATGACTGCTTTTCAAAATTCAAACAGTGGCATTGTGAAATTCCCGGTGTCACAGCAAGATCACTTCCCTCCCAGTGCACTGGTGCGTTTTCCGTCATTCCATACAAAATAGATCGATACAGTCCTAAAATCTCAGTCACGTCAACTTTAGGTATCTAGTTTTTCGCAAATCTGTGCCTGTATTAATGTTCTCTTAATCCTGCATTCCTCACAGCAAGTGTGTATTATGCCCAAGAAGAAAAACTGAAGGAAATCCAAAAGGCTTCCTGCTAAGCTATCATATACGCTGCATAGCACAAAGAATGCAATTATTCCGCAGAGGTATTTAAAAGCTTAAAGATTATAAATCATATTTTTATTTTAGGGGGAAAAAGCAATCAACTTTGATACATTTATATATGGCTGATCTATGTTTTTAATTAGCGATATAACCCATTTATTTTTTAAATATATATGAACATTTAACACCGGGAGAAGCACACTAACTTTATAGTTTGAGCAAAACCCACATATTCAGCTTTAAGAATGCTAACCAATTTTATTTACATACAGTTGTGAACTGATGCACAATTCAAATGTGTAATCACACTGATAAGTAAAAAAACCTAACTCATCAAGTCACAATATTTTCTAACACCCATAATTTTATCTTATGCTCTGCAGGTAAGGGGCATTCAGTTGATTCCTTGGTTCCTTTAAAAGCTGAAAGGCGGACAAACAAAAAGCTTACTTTGGTAAGACACAGAGCACTAAATTTTAGGATAAACAAAAGACATTCCTTACAGATTACAATAAAAACAGTGAAAAAAGCAAAAGAATTTATGCCATGTTTTCGTTATATAAAATATCCACCAAAACAAGGATTTCAGAAGTCAAAACATAACACAGTAGACAAGATAAAACAAAAACAGATACCTGGAGGATCCATGAAATCAAAGTGCACCAAATCATCTATACCAAGCTTCTTGAGCTGCAACACCACAGACCCCAAGTTAGACCTCAAAATTTCAGGGTATGTGTTGTCCTGAGGGGACAGGAAAAAAGGAAAATTCAGAACACTCATTCTTCCAAACACTTTAAACTACACAAGCATTCAAATTCTGATTTTGTTTGGTACCACAGCACTCAACTACCTGTATTGACCAGATGTTGTTATAGACACAGTACAAAGGAATAAATCTTACCTGCATTTCAGTTTTGTAAGCCTTCTCTGTATAAAGCCTGAAGCACTTGCCTGGTCTGGTACGACCGGCACGGCCAGCTCGCTGCTGAGCGGAAGCTTTACTGATGGCAGTCACCAAGAGAGACTCCACCCTGATACGAGGATTGTACACCTATGGGGAGGTGGGGTCAGAGCAGGAGAGGACAGGCATTAACACCACTCATGGTTAAGACAACCATCCAAAAACACTGTTTTAAACTTATCTTCAAACAGTTCCCGACTAGGAAATCACAACTTGCACATATCTGAAAGGAGGAGGTAAAAAAAAAAAAAAATTGGCTACAAAAGCCTTTGGAACAGTGACAGAAAGCTTCAAATACAGCTGCCTACAGAACAGCATTTTCTTTTTATTCATTTATTAACAACTCCTGCCAGGCTCCCTGTCCTCCTTAAACGTGTGTATTTTTAGATAAGATTTTCAAGGCAGAAGGAATGTGTCCGATTTGTTCTATAGAGTGCTAAACACACTATTGATGCTCAAATAATTCCCTGAGAAAAGAAAAAGTTGTCTCGATACAATTATAAGGTTGAATAATCATGTTCTAGAGGTCAGAAAAAAAAAAAAATCTAGCATTAAGGTTGAATGCAACCGTAAAAATCAGCCTGATGACAAAGCAAGACTGTATTTCAAGGAAGGGTACATGCAGACTGTCACAGCACAAAATATATGCTGGAATGTACTGTAAAATTTCCATTGCAGTCATACAAAAACAGCAGCCTTGCCAACTCGTTAAGGCTCATGGAAAAGAATACAGTAGTTTCAGTTGAAGATGTTCTTTCATCCACATTAACATCCTCCTGGTGTGAGTAAGTACAAAAACTCTTATTACAGAAAGTATTCTCCCAGTATAAGAAGTATTTGTGAAAAAAAAGTCATCCTAATTGGGGATTAAAACTTGTTTATGAAGACATGTTGACTGTACTCACATTCTGCTGTACCTGTCATTTTGCAAATGTTTAGAAGGCTTACAATGTGTATGAGTATTAAAGGAATAGTCTAAGAAACCAAGTTATAAAGACAGTTATATAGTCAGTATGAAAAAACATTGAGACTTGTATTTTGTTCTCTCTAGTTATTGAATTGACAATGGGTACGGTACTTGTAGTTCCTCTGAACTTCCCATGATGTTCCAAGCAGCAGAACACAAGCTCAATGGCAATCTTCAGGGTTGCAACAGTGCATGACAAATACTGACAAGAAACAATACTACCCCAGGTATCATTTCTCTCTTATTTTAGTGCTGGAGTTTTCTACACCAATGTGACTTAGAGGTGGCTTTTAGCACCATTATTTACTTTCACATGACATCTTGGTTTCACTTGAACATCCTCAAGCATAGGAACACAGTACAAAACCATCCTACGTAGTAGAAATCCATATTCCACACCTAACTCTCAAAATCCTTATTTTTCCTACTACAAAGGGAAAATAGTATGTACCTTCTGTTTTGCAAAGCCAGGATCAATCACAAACACAACACCATCTATTGTTAATGATGTCTCAGCAATATTAGTGGACACAACAACCTGTGAAAAAATAAAAATAGTAAATGTAGCTTTGTCCTGAAGATGAAGAGCTGTATTTCTGTCTCACCATCCAGAATATTCAACAAACTTTCCTTCATTTCATCCATAACTACCAGAGTTGCACTTAAATACATGAATATAATGATCCAAAATCAACCAGATGAACTTGTAGTGAAATAAGAGCAATTTTTCCCCCCACTATTTCTGCTCCCCTGTGTCCCTATTAACAGTATAACAAGTGTTAGCTATAAAGAGGAAAAAAAAAAAAAAAAAAAAACACCACACACAGAAGAGACAGTATTTTACTTAGAAAAACCACTATTAAAAATTTTTGTCACATTTCTGGTACAAAACAAGTTACACCGGATCCCTTTATCATCATCTGTTAATTCCAGCTTTTTAATTTTATTTTTTTTTAAAAGCCTAAACATGGCAAACTGTTTAAATAGTACTAAATCAAAGGTTATATAACTGTACCCGCACAGTATGTTCTCTTACTTGGTTTGGAATAAGGCAGTTATCAATACATTCCAGCTAAAAACCTAAACAATTTCAACTTTGTATTTTCAGATTACCAGATACTGAAACATCTCTACATATTTTTAAGGTTTCATTCTTAAAATTTTACCAACTTTCTTAAGGTTAAATCTCACTCAAAAATTAAAGTTGATATCTGAGTTTTGAGGCTCAATTTGATACCATTTAAATTTTACATCCAGAGAGATGCAGTGGAACAGTTCAGTGTCAATGGCTGTCATCCCAACAGTGGCCACATTCAAATCCCCTGCTATCAGCAAGTCTCACCAGCTATCTCAGAAAAGACTCCAACCCCACTCAGCACTTCATCAAAACCACTTACCTTTCACCTCAATTCCAGAACATTTTGTCATCATCGTTTTCAGTTTAGCAAGCAGAATTTGAGAGACCCTCAGTAATCTGTTCAGAATCACAACAAAGCTAGTGGCTGGACTAGATTGATAACCCTGCTGATTTCTTCCTGGCTGATCACTTCACCAGTCAGCTACTTATTACTCTCAGCTTGTCTCTTCTTCAGCCAACTTAAGGTCCAAGCTTGCCCAAATATTACTATATATTGAAAGCAATACGTCAAAAAAAATACGTCAAACTTTCACATTAACTCACAGTTATAGTGTTCCACCCTGAAACAATGTGCTACTTTGAACTCCTCCAACAAAACAGAAAACAACAAAAAGTGAATTCACAGGTAACTTGCAGATTAGTCAGAGACAAAAGCCACAATGCAAAAGTCAATGCAATTAAGCACGGACAGAAAAGCACAATATATTTTCATTTAAAAATCACAAGTCATTAAATATGCAAATTGAACTAGCACTTCCATGTTATAGGGCTAGTCAATCCACATTCAGCTTGCTGCTACAGAGCGCACCTTATCTAAAAAGGTCTCTGCTTTTTCCAGATCTACTAATGTATAGAAGCATCCATATCCAGAAACTTCAAGTACCAACTACAGAGCAACATCAAAAGGTTCTGGACCCACTTTTAATCACCAGTTTCCATGGGACACGTCAACACCCGTAACTCAACGCTGTTAGTGTGCCTGGTCCACACAGGCCCAGCAGTTTCACTTGTATTCCCAACGGCAGAAGGAAAATCAGTTATTTACACAGCGGATTCTGTCGCACACACAGATCCCATGTCACACTGCTTAACAACCGTAATGAATAAATTTAAGAACAACAAATTTAAGAAAAAACTTAAGGAAATTACACCATATCTTTCAAGATAAATTAAAGTACAAAGTTCCTTGGAAATCAAATTAATTAAATCAGTGCTAAACTACATAAAATAATAAATTGTATCCAATTAGCTTTTAAATGCAGTTTTGCAATTAGTGAAATAGTTATGATAAGAATGTTTTGAAGTATCAGATTAACAGTTTGATATGCCAAAGAGTTTTAGAGATTAATTTAAACAAGGTACTTCAAACATTAAAAATTTATATAGCATCTATATATAAAATATATCTATACTGCCTATGTATTAACTAGTAATGCTTAAGACTTCTGAAACAGAAAAATCAAAATCTAATTTGGGAAGACGGTATAATCTAAGAAAGATTGTTAGAAAGGCTCCTTGTTAATTCATCTTCATCTTCCTCCACAGTGTAAACAAAATACTGATCAAAAAATACTTCTACTAGTTAATCTTGAGCTTTCTTGCAGTAATAGCTATCTTGCCCAGCATATCTCTAAGACAACAAAAAAAGTGCTAAGTTATCAAGCTATATCAGTACTAGCTGTTACCATCACTCCTACTGCAAGATGGCACACTACTTCTGTATCTCACTTTTCTTTCACAATGTTAAACCTCAGGAGATACTTATTCAGACAGTGGAAGCACTGAAGTTTTTATGACCATTAGAGCCTTTGAAACAATTTTTTGAAACGATGAAAGGTTCAGGTCCCACAGGAGATGGTGTGAAAGCACACATTTTGTAAGACAGTAGTAGCGGCACAGCAAGGCATGGTCCTACTTCACATATCTCAAACAGTAAGAGTAACTAAAACAACATTTAAACAAACTTGCAACACAGACAATGCCACACATGGCTAGATTGGTTATAAACACCAATGCCAGAATATTTCAGACAAAGCAAACAGGAAATTAGGTTTAGGTTGTTCTTTTTAAAGACAAACCCATCATGATTCTTACACCTCTGAATTTGTTGCTTATGTATTTTATGCCTGCTTTTGCCTGTAGTTGGTATCTTTGCAGTGCGGCAATTTTTTTTTTTTTTTAGTAAAATAGCTGCTGCACTGAGCATCTTCCTCTACATTGTCTTCCTCTTACGACTGGTTATTTTTTTAATTTATATTATTATATTGTTACTGGTACTGGTTTTGTCAGTTCAACATATTGAAAGCTACACACAACATCTCTTACCCTCTCATCAAGAAAACCAGAAACTCCCTGAAGTGTGCAGATTTACACATCAATGAAAACTCAATGAAATACACAACTATCACTTGCTCATCACTAAAAAAATTCAATTAACTAATTTGCTAATACAATCTTGTTGCAGCATGAGTTTCATGATCAGATTGAATGCTTTCTACAAGAAAAAGAGCATCGTTTCATTAAATTTATTAAGTGATTCTTCCAGAACACTAGAAAGCTGTCACTAGTATTCTACATGCATTGTACTGCACAAAATAAAGCAAATAATCACGGAACAAATCCTGCCTAGAGCAGACAGTATGATTCAGCTTTGACCTTCAGAATCCTGAACTCTGCAATCACTACAGTTCCATTCAGCACTAGTTTAACTCGAGGAAGCTCTATTAAGACTCCTTCCCAACATTCAGTTTTAGGAGAAAGAAACATATCATTTCTAATGCAGTTTATGTGAGCATTCAGGAATTAACTATTAATTTTATGAACATTCAGTAGGGCCATTTCACGTTTTTCAGATTCTCAATCCATGTTGCCCGATGAAAGAAAGTCAACTCCTAGCTTGCTACTAGAGAAAACCCAAACCTCTTAACTTCAACATACTTAGTTTAACTTGGACCTTCTCATAAACCTTGAGAAACAAACAAAACCTGCCTGATAAACCCCCTAGAAGAAACAGTCCATTTTGCTTCCACAAACAACCATGTCTCAGAACAACTTAGGGGAAAAAAAAAAATAAAGCACCCCTCTATGTAAATCATGTGGTTGTCAAGTTCAGTATTTAAACTGTCTTACTATATTTCTCATAAGAAACTGAAATGAATGCCACTCCCATTCAGTCAAACCAAACAATTACTACAACACTCTGGCCTTTCAGATCTAAGCCAGAATTCTGAGCTGCACTAAGAAATAAACTCCAGGTTTAAATAATTTGTGATAAAACAATGGATTATTAAGGTTTCATCAAAAAATCTCTTGAACTTGTTGCTGTCCAAATACTCTTCAGCCAGCTGAAGCTCACATTTAATTGGCCACACAACTGAGTAGCTGGTTGCTGTTCCAGCTGAGTAGCTAGCACAGCATACTGAAATAGCCTCCTATTTACCTTTCTTCCTATTGCTCCATTTTGCTTTTTGGGTGGAGGAGGTTCAAAAATCCTTTGCTGTTGTTGAGGAGGAAGGGTGGAATACAATGGAATGATTTTGATGTCACCAACTTCAGGGCCTAAGTCATCAATTTCACGTTTTATCCTCTTGCAGGCTTCATCGATCTCCTGCAAGACAAAAACATTGGTTATAAGAGAATGGCAGGAAAAAGGCAGGGCATTTCATTCTAGAGTGCCTTATGACAATTACATTGTCTACATCCTGAAGAAACATTACAGTAGCTTCTACTTTAAAAAATAAAAATAATTTTAAAAAAATAATCACTGTGCTTATTGAATTGGCAATTGAATTTCCACAATACTTCAACATGCTTCAGCTTCTATACTTTAATGAACAGCTAATTTGCATTCAACAGCCTTTCTTTTAGTCATGTTTCCTAATTAATTCTCTACAAATTGTACTAAAATTGAAATCTCTCACCCTGGAATATTAAACTGCACTCATGACCTTTTCAATTTTCACAATCTGAAAGAAATTGATGTGCAAGATATTTCAAATAAACCAATTAAGCTTTAATGTCACATATCACTAATGCAATTATATGGAAGATTTGCTTCATTGTACCTAATGAGAACAAACACCTTTACAGCATAAACATGGATGCTCAAAACCACACCCCTCACAATTTAATGTTTCAGATTTTACTTTAACTGAAATCCCATTTAAACTTAAGAAACAGTGAAATACTGTGAAGATGGAAAGATTTTTCACACTTTTAACTTAGTGTTTTCTAGCCTATTTTCTGACCAGCTTACCATACAAAAAGGTTGTATGTAAGCCCCATCATTTATAACGTCATTTCATTTTAAAAAACTTTATTAAAGTCAGCTGGGTGACCTACAGTTATGACAAGACTTAATGAAAATTAAATTGCACAGAAATTTAGGTTAATGAATAATACAATTCATTAACTTCAAACAAAAAATGACAACAGGGCCTCCACTGGTATAACTAAGAGGCAGGCTTACCAACTATCAATACTCCAGCTGAACCACTGATGGGAGAACAAAGTCATCAAGGCAAGAAGCAAAAGTAGGCACAAGCAGAAAATGGCTATCACCTGCTCCCAGAAAAGAGACCAGGCCTCCCTGATCACAAACAGTTCACCAGCCTGAAGCTAAAGCAATAGTTAAGACCCTCAAGCAAATACACAGAACAAGTTCATCTAAAGGCTCTGTAAAACTACAGCATTTTAAACTGTAATCAGAAAAGCTAAAGCAAACTCCTTTTTAGAAACCACAAATTCAGATTGATCCTGGAACCAATCTAGGTCTTTCACATTTGTTCTTAAGGAGACTAAGTTTTCAGCACAACTGTACTGTGTATGTTTCAAAGAAGCACAGACAATACAATACTCATGTTCTGTATTGATCAGTGTGTATATATACTTAATGTAAACATAGCAAAATGAAGGCTATTCCTTGTTGATGTCAAAGAACCCTTTAATAGTAAAGCTAATGCTTTCTGGCATTATCTGGCCAACCTGAATGAACTGCAGATAGTTACAAAAAGCCTTTTAAACAAAGGTGCACTCTGCCAACAAGTCCAACACATCCTTCATAAAGATGTGAGGGACACACAAGAAACTGAGATGGAATGCCCCCTATTGGCTTACCAAAAGAGAATGAATTTCTTTACACTGATGTCAGGATCTGGTGTTCTGCTGACACAGCCCTTTAAGCTCGCTCACAGTCTCCGAAAGACAAGGAAAAACCTAGCTTAATTGACAGATCATACACAGTAGCTCAGTAAATTAATTTAACAATGGTGCTTATATAAAAAGACACTTTGAACATAAATAGCTAACTACACAGCAACTACCCTCTCAAATTTGCACCCATTCAAAAACTTGAAAAGCTGATGCTGGAGCCTGTTATATATTTCTTATAAAAGTACACTGTATCTTTCAAAAAACAAACAAACAAAAAAAAATCCCCAAAATCACCATCAACAAAAACCCACACAAGTCAAATGCTAAAATAAAAATACAGCACAGGCCTTGGCTCCTGATCTGAAGGCCACTACCCTGTTTCATGAAATTTGAGCATATTACACAGTGTAGTTGGGAAAGCTCTGATGCTGGACAGGATGCCTAACCTTCAACAGTAATGACTAGAGACCCCAGGACAATTTTATACTTAAAAGACAGTAAAACATAAGCAAAGAGTGATAAATGAAAGCACTACAATCTTGAGGCCATGTGTTCACAGCCACCTATCATGTTTTAAGAAGAGATAAAAGTGCTGTTTCTACCTGGAGTTTCCCAATGTGGTTTCAAAGTATCCCTCCCTAATCAAGACTCATTCAAATATCCCAGCACAGCAATGATAAGTGCATATATAACCATCACTCTCTGCAGATTTCCAGAGGTAATTACAGACATCTCATGAACTACGGAAAGAAGGATGCAAGACACCACGAGCCACTGCCACCCACCTAAAGACAGTAAAAGAATTCTTTAGTACTAGATTGTTTTAATTTAAAATGTATATATAAAAGAAAAAAGGGCAGTTTCCTTTTATTTATCACGGTGGTAGAAAACAGAATCTCTGCATCCACTACCCACAACCATCCTCCAGTTCCATTTAGCAGATGACTAAAACGGATATTCCGAAGTATACAATCTAGAAGGAATGTGTAGTAAATGAATCCTTAATACTTTCAAATTATTCTTAAGTGTTACAGATTTGTTTGTATCACATGAAAACACTTAAGTCTGGAGATAAGAGAGATACACTTGAAGGCACAACCCTAACTTTAATTCTCTGAAGATTAAGAAAGTTTAACTCAATAGTCCCCGTTTACTCAAGTATGAAAGGCTTTTTTTAAAAAACCCATTTCAATATATGCACACCACCTACTCCAAATCCATTACAAAACTTGAGGAGGGATTATTCCATCAACCCAAATGTAAATGGAGGTTTTTTTTTCCCTTGGAGGGAAAAGAGGGAAGTTAGAGTGAACTTGCCTTGCATTTAGATTACACCCAAAAAGCTCCTGAGACTCCTGACCATGACACAGGCTGCCTGAGATAGTGAATATGAGGGTTCTGGAAGCAGGAACAGGATCAAAGGAGCCACTGTTAGACCCATGACTGCCCAGTGCATCAGAACAAAGATCTGCTTCAGAATCCATCCAAGGAAGGAGGTCTAATATGCAAAATGTGTGAGGCATAGGCAGTGCTGAAGTTGCTAGGTTGAATTCCATCCTAGTTCCACACAAAACTCAAGACTTCTAAGTTATTATCTGAGAGTCTGCAGTAAAATTGTAGTCACCAGAACTGTCCATTGGCACACTCATTCTAAAAAGAGCTGACTACCTAAAGGTAAATAGCAAACAGACAACAAAAGGGAAAAGGTTACATGCTAGCTAAAATGCTCATTTCTCTCAAGCTGCTAGTGCCACAGACTCAACCTACCTACACTTCACAACATCTAGTCATCAGAATTGTCCCAGCCTATTACATACTGTAAAGTTTTTGAAAACTTCTTGCTTGGTCCATTCAAAAGTAATTGATAAGATAGGCACAGTATCTATAGTTCTGCTGCAGCACTAGGGACACTAGAATCAAGCAGCAGTTAAGAACTCCATAGTAAAACGCTTTAAATATTAGCGTGGGGCCCCCAACATTATTCTGCACCCTCGATGGCATAAGCAATTCTCTGTGCAAAAAGCTCCAAAACCAGACAAGAATCAACAAAGAGCAAACATTTCTTTTTAAGGATATACTATAGCAAAGAGGGAATGGGGTTGGGTGTATTTTTCAACCAGGAAAAACAAATTCATCTAAGTGAGAAAGTCAACAACTTCTATTTTGTATCTACACCTAAATGAACATGGTTTACAAAAGAAAAGAAGTAACCAGGAAAATAATTTAACCAATATTATTATCATTAAATCAAATTTAAGCTAATTTAAATGGCATTCCTTCCAAGAAACCTGTGTGATTAAGGCTGGTTCTACACAGTCCTGAGGCGGCTTCTTGGATTGCAAAACAACTTGCTGTTAGACAACAGGCAGTATTTAGAATACCTGTCAAATTAAGTGGATTTCATTTAGGAGCTAAAATATCATAAAGCAATTCTGAGACATCATAAAACTTCAAAATTTCAGTGGGAACTTCCATCGTGCTACAAATTTCAGCAAGACCTAAGTCTGTATGGGAATCATGCTTGGCAGTGTCTTGTTCAGAAAACAAAACAAGAACAGGGAGCGCAGTTTTCCTCTCATTTGTTAGGAACAATAGTGCAACCAGCTATATTTTCACTTAACACTTAAGTAGGTTGCTTATTCTTCCTGTATCTGACAGCATTTTCACTCCATCTTAACCCACTTTTCTAGAGAAGAGGCAGGCTGATGACTAGTGCCCAAAAAAAAAAAATTGGATGCAGTAATTTTTATTCCTCTCACTGAAGCCGTGTTTCTGCGCAGCTAGAAATGCAAAGATCCACCAGACCGGAGGGAAATTCTGGGTTTGAAGTCTGTTGACAAAAGGAGTCCCAAATTCTCAGAATGCTGGGATTGCTACTTATATTCCATTTTAACACCCTCTGGATGGGGACAGGGACATCTCCTATTCATATCAAGCTCTCCAGAGACTAAAAACACAGTGATTTTAATAACACATATCAAATGCTTAAGTTTATCATCTCACAACTCCAATACTTACTATTCCTTAGCTCTGCATAAAAAAAAACTAAGGTTTCTGAACATATCCTTAGCAGTTCATCTAGAAAGAGCTGTACAAAATTAAGCACAGAAGGGTAATTTTGCTTATCATACACTGCACATTCTCTTATTTATCCGTTGTTGAAAATAACGTCTTTATTACACTATTCAAACTGAATGCTCGCTAGAAATTCAGTTCCATTTCTCTCCCTGATACTATTTCTGCAGTAAAAAAAGGTGCTCACACTCAACGGTTACTATTTACCAAAAGTAGAAACAGAAAAAGATGATAGCAGCAGTTGCATATATTGAATTAGTCCATCAAATTTAAGAAGCAAGTTTGTGCTCCGCAAATACTGTCAAGATTCTTCCATAAAGAAGTTCCACTGAATAAAAGTCAAAAAACCCAAACATAAAAAGAAACCCAGGATGACTAGCAGCAATGAAGTTCACAGAATACCATACAGGAAGGGACCCCTGTAAGTCACCTGTATCTCTTGGCAAAAGCACCATGTAGACAAGATGGCCAGCTGAATCCTAGCAGTATCCAATGTTGGGGAATCCACCACTTCCTCAGGGAGATTACGCCAATGGCTGATGTTCTCACTGCGAAAACTTTTCTGCCCAAGAGGAATCTCTCTAGGAGTAACTTGAACTCAATGCTTCCTCGTCCTTTTCATGTGACTCCTTGTAAAAAGGGAGCCTCCATCTTTGTAGCCAGCCTTAAAATGCTCAAATACAGTAATAAGGTCCCCCCTAAGCCTTTTCTAAAGGCTCAACAGTTTTCTCAGCCTTTCCTCACAGGGCAGCTTCCAAGTCCTTTAATCATCTCTGTGGTCCAAAGTTACTGAGTTAAATTTCTCCCACTAAGTTAACAATCCAACAACCTGAAGTTCCTTCCCACTTGCCTTCAGGATCCAATCCATGATGCCATGGATGAGGCTTGAAATTACACTGATACTAAACAATTACAAAACGATCGACTGCAAGTTACCCAGAACTACTTAAAATGGTGGCGTACATTTGGGCTTACAGGCCAGAGTGGTGTATGTTAGCATCCATTTAACTTGTTCCTCAGGCTTCACTCAATCCTAAGATCTAAACTGTACATTGTCATCTTCAGTAAAACTTTTTGTATAAGAAGATGGTAACTAGTGATGCCATTTTAATCACATTTAATGGAATAATTTGAACACCCGGCATGCAAAGCAGGATTCAGTGATTTTGTAAACATGGTCCTTGGGAACAGTTATTTCAGAAACTCCTTCTTCAGTTAACCTTGTATTTGGAGCACGTACAAAGAATTTTATGAGGTAAGAAATAACTTCAAGACTGCTCCAGTTAGAACATACTTTAAACTCTTTTAAACAGGAGATGGCAGTCCTACCTACAGCACATCAGCTGCTACACTATACACGGATTTACCTTCACTTTGGATAAATAAGTAGAAGTAACTGTTAAACCCTGAAGGAAACCAACGACAAAGAAAGTAGAAGGCAATTTTACCTTGTGTAAAATGAGTATGTGGGGGGAAAAAGTAAATGCATAAATAGTCCTCAAACCAGAAATACCTGGCAAACACCTTAACCTTCCCCCCTCTCTTTCCAGTTCTTATCACAGACAGGGGCACTGCCAGCCACATCTGGCTTTTGATGACATGAACCCTCTGGAAATTTCATCTTACTTCTTACGGCTGCACGGAACTTCACCAAATCCCTTTTCTTCCTCCAGGAATGAAAGCCAACTGCTATAAAGTAAAATGAGAAAACAGCAAAAAGAACTGGCCCTAACCTCTGCACCATTTCAGGAGATGCTCTGAATAAAACTTCAGAGAAGCGAAGCTTTGTAAGATGGTGTTCTGAGACAAAAAAGTTGTCCACAGAACAAGTCAACACTTGACCATAACTGACAACTGCTCTGTCAACAAGTCAAAGCTGAACTCGTCTCAGCTCTATTCCTATATTCAGGATCTTTCTGACCTGGTATATTTGAAGTATTTAACATTGACAGGATCTCAAATGAGCGGGTTAAAAAAAAAAAAAGAAACACACAACACATAAAACACCTTCCTCCCTTTAACTCTTGAACACAAATAATATTATTCTTCTTTCAGTTTACCCTTCCCAACTGCTGGAGTATGAAATCTATCATGTTTTTGCAGAACTCCAGGAGACAATAGAACAGCTAACTCTGGGGATGTACAGATTAGGTAAACTAATCCTGAGACATCTAAAGTTAAACAAATGTCTATCGACACAGCTAGTCTACCAAATCTGCAACCTCAGTGACCGAGAACAAGTTTGACAAAATCTACTGTCTAAGGAAGACATGCTGACTGAAACATAATTACACTTTTTCCTTGTGAACAGAATTCCCTGTCAGAGTTTCCAGTTTTGCCTGTGACTGATTTCAGGCAACCTGGCTTACAGTTATCCAGGTTACCTCTGGTTATACCTTTTTTAAATAGTGGCACAAAACTTGAACATTATTTCCATCTTCAGAAATCTCCCTGATATACTGGTGTGGGTTTTTCGCTTGTTTATAAGATCAAGCGATGAGCTCTTCTTACAGGGACTAACAATCAAGTTCCATTTCAAAACATTTATGCCTAATACATGTTTTTAAAACATCCTCTTTTGTTACTAATGGACTGAAAAGCAGCTCATTCAAAGAGTCATATACTTTTGCTCCTTTCAGGATTCAGAAATGAAGTTATTGAACATTTATTTATGCACCATTAACAACAATTTTATTTCCATTGAGTAGCAGGCTTATACAATTAAGATTCCTTTTGTTTCAAAATGTATTTGAACTTTTTATTTTTAGGCCTGACAACACAGAATCTTTGCTAGTATCTTCAGGTTCCATCATCAATGCTGTGTCTTAACTAATCTGTACTAACTGCTACTTATTGCCCATATAAAATTACTTCATGTTCAGCAG
>NW_008591582.1:0-18531 GCF_000691845.1 Merops nubicus | reverse complement strand
AGCAGGAAGTGAAGGCAGTAAGGACCCTCATTATGCCTTAAACCACTGCAGTTACTCCTTACCTGAAGCCTCTTAAACTCAACACAGGTCGCACTTACATGATTCCACCTAACACATCTTCCCTTCATGTAATTTCTTCTGGCTATGTAAATCTTTGTACATCTTTAACAAGAAAATCAAACCATCCTGCACCCTGTTAATTTTGTTTCCCAGAATCCAGAAGGACTACAAAGCACTTCTGCCCAGCAAAAACATCAATGGCAAGACCCAAACTACAAAGCCTGCGGAACCGAAACCACAGTGGTACCTAGAGCACACTTCTCAGTTCTTGAGATTACAGTAGGTCCTATCACTTCAGAGTTAACAGTAATACACACAGATTGTCTTTTGAGGCTCAAAGACAGGCCTCAGAGCCCACAAAACATCACAAATCAAAATGGATGTAACACTTCAAAGCTTCTCTACAGAAGCTAAATCGGACTTCAATTTCATGCCAACTAGCTAAATTTAGACTAGCTCCAGGCAGATCCACTCCAGTAGCCCTAAACGGCATCATCTGCAAATAAGTGGACTGGAGAACTCCAGACATAAAACAGAGACCAATGTTTAAGTGATTCACTAAGGCAACACAGGGATACTGTTAGAAATATTTATGCATAATTATATCTGTACACATGAACATGTACTACATATAAACAAATTTTAAATAAAATCATACATTATGTCCTGTGAACTCACCCAGCAAAATCCAAGAACCTGCTCACCCAGAAGAACAGAGTGCTGCTCTGGTACTAGACCAGCTGGGTCTAGAGCTATCTGCTGAACAGCAGTGGTGCTCTGAGCTGGCAGCCTCTGAAAACAGAGGTCCCACCCCCATCCCCTGCAATTGCTATTACAAGTTCTTTAGAGCAATACATAGCAACTTACACAGTGAGAATATAATGAATAATTGATAATTAGAAGGGTAAGTATTTGTTCTTCATTAAAATGTAAAGAGCAGCCTGATTTAGCATCCTGGTAAGCTAACAGAATCAGCAGAAAAACACCTGGACAGCAGTAGCAGTGTTCCTTTCCATTATTCACTGCTTCTTTCACCCACCTGCAACAGCTCTTTTACCAGTTCTCACATCTACCAGCCCAGCTAGTCTGAACTAAAACTTGAAACTAAAACCAAACAGGCAGGTTTCAAAGCCACAATTGTTAAAAGTATTTTTCCCTACCTGTACTTTAACTCACACCAACACTCAAAACAAAGAAGGACACATGTAAAGGCCAGAGTATCTGCTTTTACAGTAACAGTCATTGCTTTGTGGTATGGGTTTGTTTATTTTTGTTTTGTTTTGTTACAGGAGGAGATCACCTGTCAGAAGACATTTTAATCAATTGTGTTTTAAAACTCATGTAGGAGGCAACACATCTTTACAGCTAGCAAATCTATTCAAGAGCCTTGTGGACCTTTAGCATCACAAGTTACTTGAACCATTTTTTCCTCCTTGCCAAAGTTAAGGCTGGGTATGCTTAATGACATCAAAATATTCAGCATCCTTTGAAGGGTATTTCTTCAAGAGGAATGACTGCAAGAAGAATGAGTCAGAAAAACACTTTTGCTAGCTACATTTTTTTTTCCCCCCTACTTAAAACACTACTTTTTGGTTGACCCAGTCAAGTAAACCTTCACAAGATCTATGGGGTTTCTTTTAACCTCTTCTCCAACTCAGTCTACTAATAGGAGCACTCAAAAGAGCTTCAAATCAACAGAATAAGACTATAAAAACCCTAGTTGATTTCAAGCAAAGTATTTAAAATTTCCATAAAATCATTTCCCAATGTAGTTTAGCTGAAACGCTTTTGTACGATCCTCTTTGTAAGGCACCGAGACCACTTCTGACACAGAAGTCCCCATATTTGTGGTGCAAAAAGACAACCACCTACTACTCAAAACTACTCATAGAAAATGGAACCCAAATGGAACCCAAATGTATGTATGTTTGTTTTGGGTTTTTTTAAACCACTTTTGGTAGCTACATAACAAAAGAAAGTGTAATTCTTCAGGTGAGTTACACAGTCCACATCCAGAAGTGCACAGAACTACATTTTCAGTAATAACATGGATACTACCAGGTACCCAGACCTTCTACGTTCACATCAGTACAAACCCAGGGTTCATCCTCTAGGGTTCCATTTTGGAAGTACACAAGAATCTTCACATTAGAGAGAGCTTGCATAGCATATGTGCATTGCAGATATATACAATGACTAAGGACCTAAAGCATATGGCAGGTAAAACACACTCAGGACATTCAAATGATCAACTAGAAAAGGAAACTAAGTATTTCAGTCCACACAAGCCAGTTAGAACAGTTTCTGTGCACAATGATAGGTGGGTCAGGAAAAGAAAAAAAAAAAATTAGGAAGAAAGTACCTCCTGTCCAGTAAGAAAGAGTAAAAGATCTCCTTCCTCTTCTTCACACATGTGAATTTGGATCACTGTTCGAATGGCAGCCTCAAGGTAGTCCCTTTCAGGTTCTGGAGTATAGAATATCTCCACCGGATGGGTACGACCCGGGATCGTTAGAAGAGGACAGTTATCAAAATAGATCTGAAACTTCCCAGCATCTAAAGTAGCGCTCATAACTATAACCTGTAGGTTTGGAGGACAAAAAAGAGTTAGTCTAAAGGTTAACAAGAATTTATGAACTGTTATCCATACAATAGTAAGAAACTAAACTGAACAGGTGACTGGGTTTTAATGAGGCTTTTATCATCTGAATACAGATGTAGACCCTTGCTACAAAGGTCCAAAAGTAGCCCTAGTCAAAGATGGAAAGATCAAGCTACAGTTTTGTTGTTTCTAGTATTCTCCTCAACACAAACAGCATTAAGAATTTCCTGCAGTGATCTTTCTAATACAGATTATAATTTGTTCAAAACACACTTTAGTTGATTGTTGTTGTGGCTCAGACCCAACCAGGAGCTGGGCACCACATGGTCACTCAGTCACCCCCCATGAGTCAATACAGAGGTAGAGTACTGGCCACCTCCCTCACTCAGCAACATCTAAAGCCAGCTGGACGCTTTCACCTCTGTAAACTGACTCGATTCACCCTGTCCTTCAGCAGCTTCAGCAACTTGTCGTGTGGGACTCCATAGAGCAGCCTTCCACCACCGACGTGAAGGCTTCACATTCCCCACAATATGACAGGGCCCATCAGTGAACAGGGCACATCACTTCTGATCCTCTGGCAGTTTGTTACACGGTGGGGCCTCCGCAGCACCTGTCACCTCCTGCTCTGGCTATGCACCAAAATCTTCGCTCTCCGGCCACTTTGTGATCAATTCTAGGATTCCTGGGTGGCTTAGGGCTCCCTACTTAGTCCATTGTGTTATTAGTGCAACCCAATTACTCCACATGACATCAGTCAAATGGTATGTGGAGGAGACCCTCCCTTTGAACATCCAGCCCAGCAGTGGCAGTCGGGGTGCCAGGAGGAGCTGTGCTTCAGTGCTGACTGCCTCTGAGGCAGCTCCAACTCCTTCAGGTGCTGGCATACCCTTTTTCCGTTGGAGCACTGTTGGCCTTGGATCCTTTGTGCCCCCAACTACAATACCCTAGAGCTCAGCCCCGGGTCTCACCCACGTGCTTTCTGTCAAGAGGCTCCAGGACCATTATTCCCAGCTGTGGTGTAGAGCACATTTTCAATATCTTGTCCTGCCCAAACTGGCCCAAGGGCTACTGTATGAACAGTACCCCATTTAATTTGTTCAAAGGCTTTTTGCTGCTCAGGGCCCCATTTAAAATTATTGTTCTTCCAGGTCACTTGGTAGGGAGTGTTCACAATCAGACTGTAGTCTGGCATGTGCATCCTCCAGAAACCCACAGCACACAAGAAAGTCTGTGTTTCCTTTTTCCTGGCTGAAGGTGACATGGCTGATATCTTGTTGATCACATCCACATCCATCTGCTGATGCCCATCTTGTCACTTTATTCTTAAAACCTGGTTCTCTTCTGCAGGTCCTTTAACCTTACTTTGGTTTATGGCAAAGCTGGCCTACAGAAGGATTTCAATGCTTTTCTTCCCTTTCTCAAAGGCTTCTTCTGTTGTGCCATCCTATAAAATGGCGTTGTCAAGGTACTGCAGGTATCGTGGAGCTCCACCTTCCTCCAGTGCAGTCTGGATCAATCCCTGGCAAATGGTGGGGCTGCCAATGAGGCAGTCGCTTCCAGGTGTACTGGACCCCCCCACCAAGAGTAAGTAAACTGTGTCCTGCACTCTGGTGCCACAGGAACGGAGAAGAACACGTTAGCAATGTCAGTCATGCCAAACCACTCAGCTGCCTCCGACTCCAGCTCTTACCGAAGCTCCAGCACGTCTGGCACGGCAGCACTCATCGCTGGTGTCACCACTCATCGCTGGTGTCACTTCATTCAGCCCACAGCATTCCACTGTTAGTCTCCATTCTCCATTAGACTTTTGCACGGGCCTTATGGAGCTGTGGAAGGCTTTGCTGATCACTCCTTGGCTCTTTAGTTGATGATTCAAGTTCAGGATGGGGACCAGGGAATCTCAGTTGGTGTGACAGTGCTTCCACTGTACAGTCATGGTAGCAACTGGCAGCTGCTGCTCTTCCACCTGCAACAGGGTACTCTGTGCTCCAGTATCTACTGAAGCCTTGTACTCCTCTGGGTCTGATGTGCCAAGCCATCAGATCCACAGAGTCCAGTAAATTCAACTGGCCCTCTCCTCCACACAGCTGGAGGCAGGGCCCCACTAATCCTGATCAGTCAGTCACTTCTGAAAATTACTTAGAAAGTTCCTTGAGGAGGATCCAAAGATCAACCCTTCCACTCTGGAACATTTCCTACTGTAAATTAAAGCAGTGGTGTTCTTTGAAGAATCCCCTTTCACAGTTGCTTTCCCCCACAACTCATGTACTCAGGCACCTAGGGTCAAAAGTGGGTTTTCCACCCCAATGCCTCATGTCCTCTCCATGGTCACACAGGCAGAACTCACAGGGTACCACGTGGTGTGTACTTAACCAAGAGAGAATATGTAAGAGGAGTGTCTACTCCTAATAATCAAGACACAAGCCCATGCAGATGGTGGAGAGTAGGACCTGTCTTCAGTTTCCTGGACCTTCCAAGGACAGTTCCTCCACAGCTGAAACACAGGCCCATAGAGAGGAAGAGAGACTTCCCTCATATTACTGGATTTGGCCAGCCAGCTAATCTACCATTTGTCCCTCGCCATTTTTCCAGGATGCTGCTTCCAAGTAGCTGGCATATGACGGTGGTGCACTTCATACATTGGTGGTGTGCACTTGACTTCATCCAGATCTATGGCTAACTGCTCATCATTCTGGTCATTACAAATCATCTCCAGCACAGATAATTCTCTCAGGTAACAAATACCTGCCTCCATGATGGTCCACTTGCCTGGGTGGCACATCTCCTGGGCAGTCTCCATTCCCCCTTAGGGTTTCACACTGGCCATATGGGGCTGTTGAAGGGTGAGTGAGTTTTGCTGATCATCTGCTGGCTCTCTAGCTGGCAAATCAGGTTCTGGATGGGGATCAGGGAATCTCTGTTGGTGCCACACTGCTGCTGGGGCACCATCGTGGTAGTGACTGGGAGCTGCTGCTCTTCTACCTGCATCAACCCCACCACAGAAGGGTCCTCTGAGAGCCCGGGCAAGGTGGGCAACTGCTCAAGTTCCTCCAAGGCAGCTATACCAAAGGCCCACCAGTACCCTTTTGGGCCCCTAAAGTACCCTCTTCTGAGACAGTCTATCACCATTCTGGTCATTACAAATCATCTCCAGCACAGATAATTCTCTCAGGTAACAAATACCTGCCTCCATGATGGTCCACTTGCCTGGGTGGCACATCTCCTGGGTGGCACTGGATGGTAACATCTCCCTGAAGGGGTACCTTCCCTTTACACTTGACAGGAATCACCTCCAAAGGCTTGGGGTCTGTGGCTGTTTTCAAATCAAGCAGTCAATGCCCCCTTCCCTAGACAGGGATCCAGAAGCTGCTTGGCCTCCTTCAACTCAAATTGCAAACTACCAGCCCCGCTGTCCCAGCATCAGAGCAGTCAGGTGACACGAACTCCCTGACCCGTTTCTCAGAGATGACAAATACCATCACAGGGAACACATGCAGGACATAAGGATTAATAAACATAACCACATAAACAAGTGGTCATGCACCATTTAGCCAATACAGAAAATAATGCGTATAACACAACTGCATTAACATGCTTTAGTCAGATTTGTCATTATCTCAACCCTTTGGACCCCATGCTGGGCAGCAAAACAGGACTGTTATGGCTAGGCCCAATGTGAGAGCTGGGCACCATGTGGCAGCTCGCTCACCCCCAGCCCCTGAGCAGGAAGGAGGAAAGGGAGAAAAATACATAACCCTGTGGGCTGCAACAAGAACTCAACACAACAACGTAAAAGGAGCAATAAGCAACAATAATAAGAGCAATGAAACAATACAGAAAGCAAGTGACACAAAGACAGACCACCAGGTTAGCTCCCAACAGACACCATGAGATCCTGCCCAAGACCCTGGCCCGGCTTGGCCCAATCCTGGCCCCTAAGCCACAGCAGGTTGTCTGCCATGGCTAAGGCACCACCACCACCACCACCACCACCACACCCCCTGCAGCTTCTGATGAAAATTAATCCTACCCTAGCTGAACCAAAACTATTCTAAAATTCACCAAGTGGCAAGCACACAGATACCTTAGCTCGTATGCCTGCAACTAGACAGGAGATGCTGTTGGGCTTCATCATTACTGACCTTCAGATCAGATCTTTGTCTTACAACCTCCTTCAAAACTCCCATCAAAATATCAGTAGCCAGTGTTCTCTCATGGGCCTCATCAAGAATTATGACACCGTAGCGCTCCAGCAGAGGATCATTCATTGCTTCACGAAGTAACATACCATCAGTCATATACCTGAACACAAACAAAAACAATTCCATCACAAAGTTTACTAAGTAAGTCCAATACAGAATCCTCTCCTGTATCACTCATTAAGATGCTTGAACTAAGTTTTTAATCAGCTCTTTTAACACAGAAACAGCAGTAAACTATTTCCAACAAGTGTAACAAGCCCATTTAATGTTTTCAAATAGAAAGTCCTGCAGAATGTAAATGAAATCTGAGACTAAGGGGGAAGCTTTTAAAAAAAAAAAAAAAAAGGGAAAGAGGGGGAAGGGAAAGCAATGTTTACCAACATTTATGAGTCTGTAGATTATACTTCAACAATTCCCAGGTCTACAGTCAGAGACAGGAAAAGGAAGAGGGAACAACACCCTCTGAAATCCTAGAAATACTACTTCTGCAATTGCTTCTCCCCTTTTCTGTTTGCAGATCATCTGTTCATTTCACTTTACGATCTCAGTTAAGTTTCTTCCCAGTCCTTTACTACTTGTACAGGCTGAAGAGAAGACACCTTTTGCCAGAAAAGCACTATTCACTGCACCGCGTTCTGTGGAACCCTTTTTAACTGAACATTCTGGATGTCACCTGCAAACGACACATTAAGTGGGTCTGGTTCCAGCCTACACAGCAAAGGAACCTGTAACAACAACTAAGTCACTATGGGTTGTGTGTCCACAGTTAGGCATAGGCCAGTTTCAAAGCATGGTGGCAATTCTTACTGAGGTAAGCTCCTGAACTTCTTCATGATTACCCTGAGTAGGAAGGTACCACCAAAGGTCAGTTGAATGCATACACCCCATGAAGAGAAACTGAATGCTGAAGGGCTTTACACAGTACCTTAACTACACAAATACTCCTTCAGATCATCCTCTTCCTTATGGATCACTTAAAATTAATGTTGTAAGGCATGGTGATTTCTTTAAAAGGAATAACTCATTTTCAATTCTATTCAAGCCCTACACCTCAGGTTTCTCCCACCTCATGCTACAGCTCCAGTCTTTCTTCTCCACCCAGATATATGAGGTGCCTTTCCATAGATTCACTCCCCTCATCACTCCTTTCGTAACTTTGCTCACACTCTTCCCTACTCTGCGACTCCCCCCACCTCCAAGTAGAGCCTGTGCTACACCTTTACCTGATAGATGACATACTTACTTCAAGATGGTTTTTGCACTACTGCAGTCCTCAAATCGAATAGAGTAACCAACCTCCTGGCCCAGCATGACATCCATCTCATCAGCAACCCGCTGTGCCACACTCATCGCAGCTACTCTCCTGGGCTGGGTACATGCCACTCCCCTCTTTGGTCCAGGTAATGAGCGCATGTAGTCAACACACCACTGAGGGATCTGTCAAGAATAGAACTCAGTTTTAATTACAGTTCAAATGTCCAGATGTCATCTGCAACCTTTGTATTTTATCAAATAAAGTTAGTTACCATTCCACTGAGATGCCAACTGCACACAGAACAATATCCAAAGCACATGACCAGATCGACTGGTTAGTTAAACCCAATGCTACTAAATAAAGCAGACTCGGATTAAACATATACGTAACTATCTTGGAAGCTATCAAGGAGACACAGGTTCACAGTACGTTTAAACAGTTAGATCAGTACCTTACACAGATATTTAGCAGCAGCCAACATACTCCCAAAGCAACCAAAACTGAAGTTAACACTCAGAATTTTGAGCTCTGCAGCACAGATTCTTTCTTTAAGTTTTTCAGCAAGCAAATTGTATTTTGTGGCTTTAAGTAATCCTTATTAATACACTAAACAAAAAGCATTGTATTAGTGATATAAAAATTGTCTTAGCCAGGACTCATGACAAATAAAATTAATAGTTATTTTTATTTAGTTGATTATTGTTCTTCTGAAATTCTAGCAATCAGACATGAAATCCTTGTCTTCCTTGTTATGTTAGCACTCATTTTATTTGCCAGTCGGCAGTTTTCTGCTCCTGTTTGGAATGTGGAAATATTAAGAATCATCCAAAAATAAGCTTTATTCAGAAGAATCTCTAAGGTCAGTAAGTTTGATGGAAACAGAATATTCTTTACATCTTCTCAGTGTGACTTTTGAAGAGACATTTTCAGACACAACTAGTTCTAAGTCTACAGATAAAAAATAAACTTCTCAGTAACTGTTTTTCAAGTATTCTTAACAGCTCACATTTACTAAGGAAAAAGATAAACATTAATACATCACACCATTGAGGAATAACAAGAATAGTAGTATAATTTAAACCAGGAAAGTTTTTCTTCTATTTCCACAGCAAGATGGATGTAAGCGAACACTAAAACAAAACCACAGCAGATAGATGAAGACCATAATGAAAAATGAAAAGATCAAAGACTATCCAAATACGACAGTAAACTACTAGACTGATGAGAACTCGAATTTCTGGAAACTCAATGCAAAACTAAAAATAGTATCTCTCAAACGCTGATAGCATGAACCCAAAAATTCTATCCTGTAATACATACACACTTCCCTGATGTGTAGTGTTTTTTAGGAATTTGTTTCCCAACTCGCCAGCAAAAAAATCAACTCTAAGCATCTTAGGTGAAGCTTCTGGAATTTAAGCAATCAACTCCTGACAAACTTCATAACAGTAAGTCTGTCAAGACATGAGCATAAGAAAAAATAGAAATGGTTTTTCAGTAAAAAAGCAAAACCTACAGCATTGGTATCAAACAGAAGGGCTGCACAGCCCTTTTCAGTGTTCAGCCTGGATCAGTGTCAGTGTTAAGGTGATTAAGATGACCACTAGAATACTTTTCAGGTCCAGCATTAGAAGACGCAAACACTAGGAAAAAGGACTGTGCCATAACACATTTTCTACTTCAGTCATGACTGGGAATATACTGAACACTCCTTACCATCTGGGCCTTACATAACTTAGCACAGTTAACAACTCCACTGACACAAAAACCTTCCAAATAACCAAAATCCTTGACTTTCCTTAAAATGGCCATTTTATCAATATCAAAAGCAAGATGAATAGCTTTAATTTGCACCCTTTAACCTCAAGGACTTTGTAATTAAGAGAGAATTTCAAATATAACCTCCATAAACAGGGAGAGGTTTATACATAAAAATCAAAGATACATGCACTGAGAGCTGTTAAAAGACTATTCCAAAGTCAAAGGAAAGTCACGTTTTTAAACAGATGCAGGCAGAGAGGGAAAAGCACTGTCCTTCTGGCTTTGCTGAGCCACTTCAATTTACTGGGAACTTTCTGTGTTGAAAGTTATATAGCAGAATTCTCATTTTCAGCAGTTGCAAAAGGTGTCAGAATTTTACCCATAGCAGTTCTCTTGTGGACTGCAGGAAGAGCAGGAGATTAAGCTACATTCAGAACCACCTTGCTTCTGAACTTCACCTGCCAAGAAAATTTGCTGACAAAGTAGCATGCCTTATGTTGTATCAAGAAACACACTACTCTTTACAGTTAAGACTCTCAGGTGAAAGCAGATCCTACACTACTACTGCATCTATAAAAGAAATCTAAATTACTATACCAGCAGCACATGTGACCCTGCATTTAAAAGGGAGTGCATGTTACAATTATAGCCAGTATTTAACCTCTTATTAAAAGAAATTCAGCACACCCATTCCACGAGCATTTAAAGACGACAGTTCACTTACAAGGTTAATTTTGAATTACAAATCAAGCCACTGCAAGTACTGAAGACTTGAAAGTTATTGGTCTTGGCTTCCAATATACTTCTATAGTGCTTTGGGTTTAAATCTATGCAGAACAAGAATCTGACAAAAGTTTAATATTCTGTTGTTTCCATTGCCAAAGCCAAGTGTTCCAAAGCTGGGTGCTCTACAGGACTACAGGGAAAATGTGGACATCATAATCAGGGAGGGGACTTGACAGGCAGCAGCTCACTCTCAAAAAGAGTACCTACAGCTACACAACCTTCCACTGTCATCATGAAAGGGAAGATAATTTTGGAAGAACAATTTGTTACATATTTCACATAATGCAATCTTACACCAATAAAAGCACACAAATAGTTCACATGCACCTTCAGTCTGAACATTAATTTGAGCATTCTTAACAACAAGTAATTAATATTACTCTGATCAATGAATGCAAGAACCACCACCACCCCCTCAACTGGATTTAAGACAGCACTTGACCACAAAAGGGATGACAACATCACATGCAAAACAAGGTTTTCATTAAGTGGCAGAAGGATCATCTTCCACAAAAGGTTCCTGCAGAGACACTCCCGATTGTTTCAAAACAGGTCTGCAATCTCATAGAGAGAACTGAGGGAGAAGTGAAGCTTCCAAGACAGCTTTTGGTAGCTTCAATCCCATTTTTTTTAGGAAAGATATTTTAGGTTTCTTAAGTCCTTTCAGACAGCAAGAGGTAAAAATAAGACAATTCAGAAAAAAGCTTTAGGCCTTTGGAATGACATGATAGCAAGATATATTTTAAGATGTAAATTTAAATCATAGATATTAAGAACACACATCCTCCAGATTTTCAAATTCCCAGATCATGCAATGAGAAGCCTTATTTTCATATAAAAAAAGTACCAACTTTTTCTTGCATGATTGTGTAAGAATACAAGTATTTCTTTCCCAAGTAATTATCTCATCAAACTTTACTGAAGAATTCTACAAAGTTCTTGTCTCAGCTTATATATGTTAAAAAAGCAATACAGGTAATGCCATAAGGTACTTTCCAAACAAGATACTGGCTCCTAAAATTTGCTGCAAGAAGGGCATATAACTTTTAATATTTCAGGCACAACTATAAAAAGCATCCAATGTACTACTACATCCTTTGTATTTTGTTGATATCTAAATTTTATGACAAATTTTCTGTAAGAATTACTGTAAATTAGCTATAATCTGTTTCATAAAGACTAAAGTATCCTTCAGTTTTCATTTTCTGCCTAGTTAAAAGGCATTTATCAGGTTACAGATCAAAGAACTTTTTTACATCACTTACACTCACATACAGATTTTTAAACGTCAAAGGAAAGGATGAAGTAAAGTTCTGAGCAACTTCGTCCTGCTATAAATACACAGTGGTGTTTCTTGTATGTTAGGTCCTTCCTGTTTACTAGCCCTCAAAATTCTTCTTAAGGGTTAAGGAGGCTCTGCAGATCTTTTATCACTACTGTCATTGCTGAGGAAGATTTTTAAAACCATTAATCTACCAAAAAAAAAAAAAAAAAAAAGATTTTAACTGCAGCACTGCAAAGCTGCATGACCTCCGAAAAATTCTGGTACCAAGGAAACAAAAGTCTCTTCCTCTCAAGTTTGAATATCACAAAAACACATGATCCAAGCACATCACGTCAGAATTGTATCTGACATTTCAATTGCCTTTAAGTTCATATCTGCAAGTTTCATAAAACACTAGTGAGTCCCTACTTCTGTAACATTTTTTCCTAGTTTCCAGCTGCTACCTATAGAAACTGAGATACAGATGTAAATTTGGAACAATCACCTATTTCAGTCTGTGGATTTATATGCTCCTGACTAATCATTTAAATATCTTTACATTCCTTTACCAAAAGGAGAACTATCAATCATAAAGCCTAATAAAAGCAAGGGCCAGAGGACTGGGTTGTGAAAGGCGAAGATACTGAAAGATTCTTTCCACTTTTGTATTCATTAAAAAAAAAAAAAACAACATCCAAACTAGATCTGCTCACAGTTTGTCATGTTCTTACACAATGAATTTCAAAAAAACAGAGCAAGTTCCACCCCACTCCCATCTAACAAGAGTTTCAACCTTTTAAAAAAACTGCTGTACCCTATACATAAGAACTCACCTGTGTTGTTTTGCCAGATCCAGTCTCTCCAACCAACACAAATGACTGATGTCTAATCAAAATATCTGTAAATCTTTCTTTATATTCCCAGACAGGAAGCTGTAGCCTCTTTTTCAAGATGTCATAATATCGTGGGGTATGTGGTAGATTTGTGAAAGGGTTAATACTGTGTGGAATCATGGTTGGTTTTATAGCTTGTAAACCAGCAGACCCATAATAGGTCGAGTTAGATGTAGGTCGCAAATCTTTTTCCTTGTCCCTTTCTCTGTCACGATCTCTATCTCTGTCACGATCCCTGTCGCGATCTTTAGAACGGTCATCACGGTCCCTGTCCCGGTCACGATCTTTCCTAAAACGAACGAAGAGACACAGAAAAAATCAAATACTTGAATATTTAAATGCAGAGTAGGAATTTAAATACAAGACAGCTTTAAAGGTGTCCAGCTACAAAGTGGCTATAAACTGAATCTTTCCCAAAGTCTTACAACAGCCACCTGCAGGATATGCATCAAACAGTGACAGTTTACGGCGCACACTGAACATTAAACTTTACATACTTGTTGTACACGAGCACTGAACAAAGTCACCACATGAAGATGGCACTATCCTAAACCTTTTCAGAGAATGACTACAAACAATCAGCTGTAGGTTCTAGGCTTTTTTCCCCAGTTCTTCCTATCCCTACTTGCTCCTGATGAAGAAAAATAAGAAAACCCTAAAAAGTCTTCTCCCCTACCTGGCAAGGTAATTATGCTAAACCAAAAAACTAACTCAAGATGATTAAGCAAGCCCTAGAGGAAAAGTTTGATTTTAACACCCCACAGTTACTTTGTAGGTATTTTTTTGTTCAAAATCTTCCACACAATTCTGACTCAATCAAGTTTGATATACGGGTTGTTGAGTCTGAAACTGAAGACTTAAACACAGCTACTACAGTTCATAGAATCATTTAGGTTGGAAGAGATCCTTAAGATAATCAATCCCATCTTCCTACCACAAACTTAACCAGCATTTATGTATTACCATTTGTTCCAATTAGTAAGTAAAAATAAAAAACACTTTACTGCACTTGCAAAAGAAAAAACGGTATTAGTCTCAACATAGTTATCCACTCAATTTTCAAACTCTGGCCTCAGTCTTAGAGAGAGTTTCCCATTTTGCATATCCATGTACCTGTCCTTGCACATAACCTCACTCTTCCTACAATCACTGAAACACCTGCAAAGAAATCCCCAGTTTCACCCAAAGAACTACTGCTACAGGCTTTTAATGATGATCCCAAACTTACAGTGATCTACCACTCTGAAATAAGCCTTGGTTTACAAAAACATACCACCACATTCTAAGCTAGTGTAAGTACCAAGTAAGATAAGCGGCACCTTTGCCTGCAAAACTGAGGGTTATCTTCAACTGCAGGTTTTTCTGTGCACTGTGTTAACTGAAACCCCATTAAAAAACAAAGTCAACACCAGCTTTATGGTAAAAGTACATGTAAACATTTTTAGGAATAGTCATTAAAGGAAAACAAATTCCCCTCTTCTTTACCAGCATGCAGGCATGTCTGAAAAAGTAGATAGCATTTCTAAAGAAAGCTCTCAGCCAACACTCCTCTCAACAGATTTTATTTTTTTTAAACCTGTAGCTGGCATTCAAATAGAACTGGTGAAGTAATAAGCAAATTCTTACCTATGGAGAAGATGGAATAGGAAAGACTGTATTAGTACTGATTCTATACATTTTAATTCCAAGTGTGGTGCACATTGGAAACAACCACCACTCTTGTCCTTGTGTAAATGAGTGTAATCTATGCAGGCTGTATTTTTTCACCTCTCAATACTTCAGCGTATTATGTCTGCAAAGGTTGTCACAGCAAGATTTTTAAGAAGACTTCTTTTAACACTGGCCCATTGAAACTAAAGGATTACAAAACATACCATTTATGGTCACTTACCTACCTCACTTGTACATAGATTTTCCTAAAGCTCTGGACACTGAATTCTCTGAAAATGAAGGCCTTTTCTGATTATTTGCCTGAATCTGAGATACAACAGCTTCAATGTTACTTCTAACATGCTCAAAATTGTACAAGCTAGAATTCTCTTCTTACTATGAAATGGCAGGCAAATATGGCAGAACCAAGTAGTTTCATATTCTCTGGTATGAAAAAGTTACCCAGTTACGTATTGAAGGAACTAGGCTCCATTACCCTATTCTTAACAGTGGAAGAGTCTAATAGGACATATCAGATGGGAATAAACCTTTGTGAATAGCTAGCTCATTAACTACAAGTCCAACCAGATTTTTAAGTATTAGGATAAACAAGTGCACGGTCAGACAGCAACATCATTAATAAGAAAATAAACACATACAGGCAATTTCAAAATGGTAAAGCCAGGATAAAATGCAACAACCTGGTAACAGCACACACTTCACTGAACAAAAGAATAAGACACTACTAACATGGGGGTCTTGGTGTGGGTTTTTTTGGTCAGGGTAGTATGTGCTCCTGAACAGTTTTATTCTTCACTAGTATCCAGTCAAAGCATTAAAAAACTCACATCAACACACTATTCCACAACCGTTTATTTAAACAAAATGTCAGAAGCTTCTACGCCACAGATCATTAACTGTGTCTTCAGGTATGCTTCAGCTTCACCTACAGCAGTGCCACCACTGAAATGACACACCCACACTGGTGTCAGCTCTTCCCATGTGTTGGGATAAGCACCTCAACAGCCCTGTGCAGAACGAGCCCTCCACAGAGCCCCTCCACCAGCATTCATACCCCCTCAGATCAAGTCTCTGACCTCACCTCCCGAGCACTCACAGCACAAGGGAGAGGGCAGCACTGTCATCTTCTGCACTGGTAGCACTTCGTGGGAGCTTAAACTGCAGATAAAAATACAACCTCAAGAACAAGACAGTGGATTAAATGGACTACGAATACAATCCAGAATGGCAAGTCCCGTTAATCCCCCGTTCCTCAGTTTCTTCACTGAACCCTTACAGCTACCTATCAAGCTCTAATTACATCTCGGAATTAAACTACTTAAAGGTTAATCAAGACAGTGGTGTGTCCAGCATAGAAAAAAAAAACACACAACATGCCCTCCAACTTACTCTTTAATACATGTTATTTTAAAGGCAACACTTTTGTTTTTCCTTCCTAAAAATGTTTCCCAGTCTCCCATTATTACTGAAACTTAGCTAACACATCCAGACTCCATTGGTCAGCAAGGGAAAAGAGGAATGACTTATATTGCCATGTGAATTTAGCAAGCTTTCTGAAAATGCAACTCAGCAGTTGTTCATTTACAAACTGTCACATTTAAGTTATGTTTCATTATTGCACAGAGAAAACTGATCTCAAACCCAGAAACCAACAATGAAAGAACCATAATTTAATCGCATTTGTCTTGTGCCTGAATCCCTCAGCCTCCATAATGAGAAGGGGGTTGGTTTTTTTTTCTTTATTTTTTTTCAAGTGAAGCAGTCTGGTCTACTATCTGCTTTCACTTTCTCTGGTCCACACACACACACATATATATGTATGCAGGTGGATATGAAAGAAACACTGTAGCAAACACTAATTCAAAGGATTAAGAGCATACAGAAATTAAAATGGAAACAAAGGGCACAAGGAAAAACCACTGATCATTGCAATGAAAGTCTAAGCACCTCTAACAGAACATCAGTGGGTTTTCTCCATTATTAGACAAGGCAATAATGGATGAAAAAAAGTCAATGCAGCTAAAGGAGAATTTCTGTTCAATACATAAAAACAGAGGAAACTGAATGATGCATCCCACTAACCCTGTAATTATGCTATACAACAACTGAAATTTAGCATGTTTGGAAAAAATGAATATATTTGAAACAGTAAGTACACAATTTCACAGACACTAAACAAAAACCTTCCACGCAATTCCATTTTTTCCAAAAAGGTTTTTACTTCACAGATGAGACTTCAAGACTGGAAGAAAACAGGTGTCATGACAAGGTTACACCAACAATCACAAGCCTGTTGGCCTGGCACAGTTGCCCTGAAGAGCCACACATACCAGCACAGGCCCCAGTTAAAAAGGAACTAAAACATGCAGGGGAACTTGTATCAACTTTCCTATTTAGTCAAGTGATCCAGTTTTAACGCAAAACAAGCTACTATTCTGCATGTGAAGTGGTAACCACCCGAGGAGCTAATTCACCTTAATCCAGCTCCAAAAACAACTAAATTGCACAAAGACACTCCGGGCATAGACGAGGACGTGCATATACACGCTGGGAACAACAATGTCTCCCTGCATCTTCCTCACAGCCTTCCATAAGCTGCAAGACCAAACTACCCTAAAATAAATCAAGACAATGTAACATTAGTGTGGCTTGTGCATTAAGGTTTCAAGCCATACTGGAAATAATCACACTCAGTAATTCTGCTTATAGTGACTTGTTCTCAGTCCTATGCCATTTAATGCTTTTATTGGCAAAGGAGATGGTAACAAAAAAGGGGCACAAGATCAGCACCCATAATCTTTTCAGGTGCCACAAAGGTCAGACTACTAGTTAGAAAGTTTTACCACTCGTGGGAATTCATTACAGTAGATACAAAACAATAAAACTATCGAGTTCAGGGTGACAGCAGATAATAAGTAAACAGAATCCCAAATAAAGTCATACCAAAACTATAAAACCCACCAACATACAAATGAGAAAATTTGACCTGTGATTATCTTTACGACCAAGCATAATAACTGTACCACATTTAAATAAAGCCCAGTTTTTGCATAACCATTTTAAAATTTTACAAAATTTTCTACAAACAAAAAATCTGCATATGTACAACCTTCTGGTATATACAGAAGAGCTATTTCAACTTATGGCAAATCATGCAAAAATGTATTAAAGGAGATAAACAGCTCGATGCATTTGTTTTTAAAAAAATAATATTATGGCGATCCTACATATAGGAAATAGATTTTCAATAATAAACATTCACTTTGGCTTAGCAGAGAAAAATGTATCAACCACTAGGAACTAAAAACTGAAGCTAAACAAACTTACCTTTAAAAAAAAAAAAGGCAAGTTTTGCAATGACTGTTTATCAGTGAATACTAACTGCTATGGTAGACTTTTGGTTATTGCAAGCTTTCAGAACAAGATTAAGCTTCTTTTTAAGATAAATACTCTAGTCCAAAACAATGCTGTTGCATTTCAGAAACTTATTAATTCACAGTAATCTTTTATGCTCTACCCACGAAGGACAGAGAAGATAAACCCAGTATTTATTTGTCAATCTTCAGACTTCAAAAATTTACTTCAAAGAGTCACCTGCTCTCCCTCACCCCTGCCCATTTAGAGTGCAAGGACTTATGCAGACAAGGATATAAAAAAAGCGTGCATAGGACAGCACCAGTGTATCATCTGTGTTCCTGCAATTTCATGAACCCTAACGAAAATCTGCTAAAGCTTGTACAGTACAGTCCTAAAACTTTAACTTTAGCACAACTAAGGGAAAAATATAATCCTTCCCCTGACCCCTACCTCGAAACCCACCTCGCCATCGATTCTTAAATTCAAACATATCCCTGACAGTTACTGAGTGAAAAACGTTAACAAAGGAATAACGTTCCTACCACGGCTAACACTAATTATACAGGCGGAACAAAACTCATGGTGACCTCTAGGACCACGTGCCAAATCTCTCAAGCCAAAAAAAGGATGAAGGAGAGAAGCAAAAAAGGAAGAAAAACGAAACAAAAAAAAAAAAA
>NW_008591581.1:22332-66918 GCF_000691845.1 Merops nubicus | reverse complement strand
CAGGCAGGACTTGCCCCTAGTAAAGTCTGGTAAATCTTCATTTACTGCAATGCAACATTCTTCTATATGGATTACATACTAGAGGCTAATATTTTCTTTCCTTAGTCACTTGCCTTTTTTTTCCTCTACCAATTTCTTGTGTGTATCTTCTACACACCTTGTTTGTATTCCTAACTTGAAGCTGTCTTCAGTGATCAGAGGTGGATACAATCAGTAACATGTTAAACAGCTTTAATGTATATAGCTAGTACAGCTCAACTCAGAGCAGACTTGGGAAGTGTAATAAAGCTTGGTTGACAGGTTGGTAAAAGCCTGAGCAATCTGGTGTAATATGATAAATTTGATTATGCTCTATCCAAAACTCAAGTCTCCTCAATTCCTAAAAAGCTTGTATTTCCTGACTTCTGGCTTTTCAGTAGCTTCAGATGCACAGCTTCTTATTCTGTTCTACAAAGAACTTTGACTGTTGAAGGATTTCATAGAATCATTTAGGTTATAAAAGACCTTCAAGATCATTGAGTCCAACCATCAGCCTAACTCCACTGCTAATTCATGTCCTTAAGCACCTACACAACTTTTAAACTATCCCAGTGACTCCACCACTTCTCTGGGCAGCCTGTTCCAGTGTTTGACAACCCTTTCAGTAAAGAACTTTCTCCTAATATTCAATCTAAATCTCCCCTGGCACAACCTGAGACCATTTTGTCTTGTCCTATCACTTATTACTTGGGAGAAGAGACCGGCACCGACCTCTCTACAATCTCTTTTCAGGTCTCCCCTGAGCCTCCTTTTCTTCATGCTAAATAGCACCAGTTCCCTCAGCTGCTCCTCATAAGACTTGTTCTCTAGGCCCTTCACCAGCTTTGTTGCCCTTCTCTGGACCCACTCCAGAACTTCAATATCCTTCTTGTACTGAGGTGCCAAAAAAGGAACCCAGTATTTAAGGTGCAGCCTCAACACCGCCAAGCACAGGGGGAAAATCACTTCATTAGTCCTGGTGGCCACATGATTTTTAATGCAAGCCAGGATGTCATTGGCCCTTTTTGCCACCTGGGCACATTGTTGGCTCATATTTAACCAGCTGTCAATCAGTATCCCCATGTCCTTTTCTGCAGGATATCTTTCCAGTCACTCTCCCCCAAGCCGGTAGCACTGCATGGGGCTGCTGTGGAACAAGTGCAGGTCCTGGCACTTGCCTTCATTGAAGCTCATACAATTGGCCTCAGCCCAGTGATCCAGCCTGTTTGTTTCACTCTAGAATGCAGAATAATTTAGATGACTTAAAACTCCTTTTCTCTGAGCTATCATTACAAGTTACCTTCCCACCTAAAACCTTGGGACTCTGGTGTTTGAAACACCTTTATCTCAGTGATGCATATCCTTTTGTCATATGTATAGAACTGATGGTGCTAGGAGCATTCTACTGCTAAAAAACAATATTAACAATTTCAGCTGTGCACAGCTCCGGTGGGGAGAGGCAGTGGATAGACTTCTGTTTTAAAAAATATACCTTCTGAAATGAACAAACATTCATAACAGCCTCGTGTTCTAAAGGAAGTATTACAATCATTCTCTTCCTTGGCCTGAAAACTAGGCCGGCAGCCTGGTGAAATTTCTGTGTTTTAAAGGCTTGAACAGAATCTACACTCATAGTATGAGCACCTGTGCATAAGCCTAGTGTTGATTAGAAGTTTACTAATTGGAATCCTGTCCTGAACAAATTAGCACAAATAGGTTCTCGTCACAGAACACTGTTTCTGTTACCCTCTTTGCCACTTATGAAACCATTGTGGGCATCAGTACAAGCTGTTCCACTTCACTGCATCAAGAAAAAAATACAGATGGTGTAGACAGAAATTACATACTTGAATATTTGAACTTCTAGACTCTCTGTATGGGCCTGGGATTAATGAACATCCTAATCTGCTGTGGTTTAGTCCAAAAGATGGTTCTATGCAGCATGAAAGACAGCAAGCACCAATTTAGTGAGATGTAGCACTATTAATTTCCATCTTACAAAAGAAACCATGCTAATAAGGAAGAACATTCTGACAGATGACAGTTAACAGTACTGCTTTTCTGTTGTTGCCAAAATTTCTGTGGCTCATCATCCACAGTGCATTGAAAAAGATACCTAAGTGTTTCTAGGAAGACTGGCTTTTGGGTTTGTTGTTTTTTGTTTGGTTTTAGTTTGTGGAGGTTTTTTTTGTTGTTGAAGGGTTTGGGATTTTTTGTTTGTTTGTTGTTGTTTGTGTTTGTTTTTTTCCCCCCTTCCCTGCTGCCAGAGAATTTCCAGGTATTGTTAAAAAGGGCTGCCAGGGGGCTTGTGCACTTGGGTTAACTAATGTAAACAACTTACTCTTTGTAGTCCTTTGATGGTCCTAAGTACCAGTTTGACTTTGGGAGAACAGGAATCACCTCTTGGTTTTGCCACCACTTTCCTGTATGCTCTTGAGCTAGTAAAAAAAAAAAAAAAAAAAAAAAATTAATCCAAACTTTTCACAATGATAGATTATTAAAGCATGATCTTTTCATTCCATGATTACATTTTAATGCTTTAAGAGAGGTTTCTACTGTTTAAAGAAACATGGTATTAGGAGTTACTAGTGTAAAACTGCTCATCTTCTGTGAGAGGAGCATAGAGACATAACTTCAGCACAAATGGTTCAACTAGCTATAAAGAAATTATATCAAATGGCATTTCAATTTTAAGAGTAAGCTCCTATTCAACAGTAGTTGTTTATAACTTAAAGCAAATTGAAATGTAAGTCTTAGACACTAAGTAGGTTGTGAGGTGCTCTAAACAAAGCTCCGACATGGATGCTGGAAAGAAGCATTGCTTGTAAGAGTAATGCCCCTAAAATGTTTTTTACTGCTTACTCCCAGCCCTGTTATGAAATGTCTCTTGTGTACTGTTTGCGGATTTTGAAGTTCATACGCTGTTGCCCACAGAGTTAGCACCCAAAGATCTTTCAGGAATATTTGCAGTCATCTTTAGATTAGACCATCTTGAATAGTAAGCATAAGCTTGGTTTTCAGGTCATATACTAATAAAGATACCATTCCAAGCTCTACCATTGTCCAATCTGCCAGCTTCTCTGAGCTCGACTGTTATAAATGAAATAGAAGCTAGGATTGCTTTTCTTGCCTGCCTGGAGTGAAAGGTAATCTGAAACTGAAAACTGCTGGGAAGAGTTGTGTCCCTCATATATGCAAAAGGCGCCCAGTCTGTTGGACAGTCCTGATGTTATTGTAATATTGCTATTAAATACTGTTAGGGTTTTTTCCTTCTCTTATTCACCATAGTTTCAAACTGAAGTGACAAGCTCACTACACTAATAGATTTGAAATGGGTAAGTGAACAGCAAAATCTGTTAATCCAGTTCCATAGGAATAAAGGTTTGATGACCATTGTTAGCCTCAGCTATTTATCCATGTCTTCCTTGCTCCCTTGCAGAATTCTTGGCCCGAAAACACTTGTACTGCTTCAATCTGACATCCATGCAGGATTCAGAGATGATTCTTGCTGCCACATTTCACTTCTACGCCGACAAACGCCCTCGACACCGGGAAGTGTTTTGTAAGAGGTCCAAGAACTCGTCCTGCCGCCTCCTTCATCTGCCTCCAAACCTGCAGCTCAACCTCATTTTCCAAAGCATTCACCAGAATTCTGCCTATGGACTAGTGAAAGGGAACATCACCATGTTTCTTCAAAGGCGAGGGGCTTGGCATGCAAAGGACGTTTCACGCATCATAAAAGAATCAAAACAGGCTGGAGAGCTCATTCTCTGTGTTGAGCTTGATTCTGGGGAAAAACACCAGGGCTTTCCTGATCAGGTCGCCAGTCATTTACCTTATTTACTAGTTTATGCTAATGACCTTGCAATATCTGAGCCTAACAGTGTGGCAGTCACCCTACAGCGTTATGATCCATTCCCTTCCAATGATGGGGATCCAAATCTATCCCCTAATGCTTCTAGTGATACCCGAGTGAGGAGGGATACGTACCTTTCTAGCTCTATTCAGAACAACGAGTTGCCAGAAGTAGATTATAACAACAATAAATACAACAAACATGACATATGGGAGAATGCCTACAAGTCCTTGAAACCAAAAACCTCACGCAAAGACCGAAGGAGAAAAGGGCAAGAAAATACAGAAACACTCACAAAGTCTCAAGTGCTAAATTTCGATGAGAAAACAATGAAGAAAGCAAGGCGAAAACAATGGAATGAGCCAAGGATTTGTTCAAGAAGATACATGAAAGTTGACTTTGCTGATATTGGCTGGAATGAATGGATCATATCACCCAAATCATTTGATGCCTACTACTGTGCAGGGGCATGTGAATTTCCTATGCCCAAGGTAGTATGTCTTTTTCTTGTTAGCTTGCAAACAGTTCTGCCTTTCCAACTACTTCTCTAGTTAGATTTCCCTTTAGATTTTTACCTTTTTCACTGTGTTTCATTGCCTTGTTCAACCTGAATAATTTAAACAATATTATTTCCGTCAACTTATTCATCAGAGTACAAAAACATTCCAAGTTATCGTTAGATGTAATGTCATGAGTAAGAAAAATGTCTCAGGTTTATCCTACAGTTTCTCATATCTTGAAACTGTAACATAAAGACTTATGCACCTTTTTGAAAATATGGTTGCACATACTAAATTATCAAACTACTCTGTTGTAGTAGCATAACTACAGAGTATTATATGCTAATAATAAAACAAGCTACTGTATGAGAGTATTTCTGAATTCCACTGGTAATACCTTGGGAGAAAAATGCAGAGCAGTGGTGACACAGAGGTATTATTAACTTTGTGAAACTGCTTGTCATTTTGAAAATAAGAATGCTGGTTAATCTCATATTTGTGTCTCAAAATTCTCCGGTGCTTTTTTAATTTGCTAAATTCCTAAAATTAAGATAATCCTGCAGGAACAAAAAAGTTGATTTCTTTTATGTGGCTGGAAATGCCACACAGCTGTCTGTAACACTCTAAAGCTAGCATATTGAATTCCTCCTATAGAAGCAGTGTGAAATCCACTAATGGGGAGTCAAACACGATCTCCTGCTCCAATGGAATTTCAGTTTGGCCCACTCCCACTCACTAGATCTATGGAAAGACACAGAAACTTTGACAATTCTATGCAGCATGAGAATTACTGGCATTTTGTAGAGCTTTTAAGTAACGGGGGGACAATGACACCCTGCATAACCTGCATGTTTAGAAAATGCAGTTAGTTTGAAATTGTACCTAGAAATAGCCTAAGTATTTATTCTACTGACATTTTTGCACATGGTCACTTGGTACATAAATATTGGATGGTGTTTTACAGTAAAAAACTTCAAAGCTCTGAGACAGATATTTGCCCTGCTTTATATACAGGGAGATGGATGTACGTTTGTGTTGAAATAAGGAGTATGATTTCAGGAAAAGTAGCAGGCTAGTTTAAGTCTAGGAATAGTGGAAATCCAGACATCACATTAGGGTGCACAAATCCGACCACATGTTCCTGCATAGCTGGCTGATACTGAACCACAAATACATAAATTGATACATGGCCTGCTAAAAATTAAAGCTTGCACAGGCTCACAGACAACTTCACTTTTTTTGTTGTAGTGTAAAGAGATCACATAATACGATCACTGTTTAACTTATCCAAAACAAAACACAGCCTGGGAATGTGGGTCTTCTGTCATAGACCCAGAGTCTAACGCATAATTCATACATATAAAAAAGGAGACACGTTTAATACATCTGGATTCTTGTGAGCAAAACAACATGACACAAAAGCTGACAGAACCAAAGCAGCAGATCCGTTTCTAGCTAGAATAGTTAAATAAGTTTATATTTGTGACTTATTTAATGTCTTATCTAGAAATATTATTTGCTATATAATAAAGATTCCCTTGTAAATCAAAACCACTTAAGTTATCATTTTGGTACTTGTTTTCTAGATAAATTAATGTGACTGCATTAGCATCTTGATGCCAAAAACACCAAAGAAACAAAAAAAAAAAGAAAAAAAAAGAAACAAAACAAAGGAAAAAAAAAACAAATTTAAAATAAACTAATCACAGACATAGATTTTGAGATTTTTGGGTTGACACACTCTGATTGGGTTTCATCTGGAAGCTTTTTTTTAGCTTTGTATTTTTAAAAGAGTGGGTGGAAAAGAGAGGTAGATTCACAGTTGTAGCTTCTTAAAATTACCATTTCCAAAAGGTCAGAGATAACTAGGACATCAGCATGCATGAAGCTTCAGGTCAGAGCATAAGAATTGCTAAACATTATGGATAGAGAAATAGCTTTTTTCTTGCTTCTATACACTAAGTCAGGAAAGTATTCATTATGGTCTTGGTATTCCTAAATCACAGGTCAGATTAAGGCTATTCATGAAGACTTGGTCTACACAGTCAACCTGTGGTGGACAAGTAATACTTTATTTCCAAGGTACTCTGTGAGAACTGTGGAGATAGAATTATATGCCTGGCATGCAGAAAATCATCATGTTGTATGATTACTTTTTTTTTTTTTAAGTATTGGCACATCACTCTATCAGTACAACTACTTTAATAACTGCTATTCTTGATCGAGATACAAAATATCTGTGGCACAAAATTTGTATCGGATTCACCTACCTTGATAGAATGGCTTAGGTTGGAAAGAAGGCTTTTATTCCCTGAACTTTGAGGGGGAAAACTAGTTTATGTGGTTAATAGTGTCTGGCTGCACTGCTGCATTGGCCAAATAAATGCTAGCCTGACATGTGGTAGAAGTAAGTGAGAATATATCTTTTTTTCTAGTCTACAGTAGTTAGAATGCTCTTGATTTCATCTTTCTAAGTGTATCAGTTAAGGAGTTTCATTTTGAAAGTTGAATACAAACCTGAAAATAAAACTTTCCTGAAGCTAAGAAGTCTTGCTTATTAAGATGGGTGTATGTGTATCTATTGCTGACCACTTGTCCCAATAGGAAAGACAAGGCCATTTTAGTAGTAATATATACATATATATGTAGAAAAGACTATCATCCCTTCCCAAGTATAAAGGAAAGATACAAGACAGCTGACCACCATAAGGAGGAATAAACAGATCAATGCTTTCACTCACAGCACACGATGCAGCAAAGAAGGGAGCTAGCCAAATCAGAAACCAGGCCTTGGGAGAAGGAATGAGCCAGGTCATCAGTCCAATTGCAAGCACATAGCAGTTGCCAAGGAGAAGCCAAATTACATACACATTCCTATTTCTGTCCTGGTCTTGATCCTGTCCCTCCATCACTGGGAACTCTACTTGCAGTGGACAGTCAGGGAGCCCTTTCAATAGCTGGAATCCAAGCACACTACATCCACCATATAAATAAGCTTTCCCCAACACCACCATCTGCAGAGCCAGCTTTTATGCTATTAACTTGGAGGAGGGACAAGATGCTGCTGATGAAGGCAGGGGCATCTGGTGGCAATCTCCTAATTGGTTCCCACCTAAGTCTGGCCACACCCTGAGTGAAAACCAATCAGGAGGGTCTTTCTTGCCTGGTTGTGGACATCATCCATATGCCAAACCTCATCCACGGCTGAGGGTTTAAATCCCAGCACTCCAGTGTGGGGGTGTGTTTTGAGGGGCAAATACATGATTAAAACAGACTTTAAAGGGAATGTAAGCTGGGCATAAGGTCAGGGCCTAAAGTATATCTGAACTGCTGCTCAATTGCTTTTTGGCTACATCACCATCCTTCTATTTTCTAAGGCTCAAAGTGTTCCTGAGATAGGATTGTCCTAGAGGTTAAAAGCAGAACCTGGCATCCTGTATGTAAGGTAGTAGCTATTTAAAATATTTGTACTTCTTTGGTGCCATCACTACTGGGCATTCATTTAATTATTTCAAGCTTTCTACTTCAGCACATCAGTACAAAGGCTACTGTGAAGCCTAGCCCATGATCACTGAACAGTCATGCCAGGTTTCCAGAAGGGCTGGAAACTTTGGAGTCTGGCTGGGTGTGGGATGGGTGTGCTATATGGCTCAGGATGTAACACTCAGGTAGACAGATTCTGTATAGAATAATAATCCATAATTTTTCTTTATAAGCATTTTTGTGCCTAGCTTATATGTTTGCAGTCATTAGAAACCTCATTAGTCCTGTTGTCTTGGCACACAGCTGTTTGTTCTAGACTTTGCTCACATCTATGTGTTAGAGCCTGCACAGCTGGAGAAGATCCTAGCAGAAGATCTTCTGCAGGTTCATACATAGGAATCCTGTAAGTCAATAGCTGGCACTGAGGGCAGTGATGGATCTCTGCTGCATGGGGTCAACAAATTCTGTTTCTTTAGCACATTGGGACCTGTGACTGTTTCAGGTAATAATATGAAATAATAAAGGTGCTAGGAACACTTCAGGAGGCTTTCCAAAAAGGTTAGAATAAGAAGTTGATTCTAGAAACTCTATTTTTTTTTTTATTTTTTTTTTTTTTTTTAATTTCTAAACTCTGCAGCTTCTTAAACACATGAAGGCTACTTCTGTCTCTTTCTTACTCTCCAGATTTGCTGACATGGCCAATGCAGGCAGAAGCTTATCTCTATTTCACCACGCAGCTATGAGACTAATTCACTGCTGCTTGTCTGTGAACAGCTTTGAAATCTAAACATCAAGTGTGACATGAGAGCAAGCTGCTTAAAATTATGCAAACATATGCTAATTACAGAAAGGGACTTTCCAGGATTGGTCACTTGTTGGGACTTGGCTGTAGGGATGCTGTCTTGGAGCCCCAAAGGATCAAGGACATATTTCACAGTTCCTCCTTTTAATGGCTCAAATGGGGTCGCTTTAGTTAAGGAACATCTGAAAGCCTTATGAGCAATTAAAGTTTGGATCTGATTTGCTGATATGTTACACTTAAAGCAAATGTATAAAAACTGAATTATCCATTTTGTTATACCCATGGGCTACAAAACTTTTCAAGTTGAAATGAAAATTTGAGTTTTGCATATACTCGGTTATTATTTGAAAAATAGAGAAGATATAGGAGATATTAATTCATCTCACTTGAAGTATCTATTTCCATGTGGAGATGTGCAAAGTCCCTATTTGTTGTCCCACAGATGTAATTTTCCACCCAATATACAGCTCTGTATCAATAGTGATGAAAGATTTCATGTGCCACATAAAACAGATCTGTGCAGAAACCCCTTGGAAACACAGCAAAAAGCTTGATGTGACTAACACAATTTTCCCACTGTTACTGTACTTATTTGATAGGATATTGTTATTCAAGCATGACAACTGAAGAGAGATCACTGAAGCTTCAGCCTCAGTGGCAGGCTGCATGCCACACGATTGCCTCATATAACTGGGGCACATGCCGATAGGATATTGTTATTCAAGCATGACAACTGAAGAGAGATCACTGAAGCTTCAGCCTCAGTGGCACGCCACATGATTGCCTCATGTAACTGGAGCACATGCCTTCCACACTAGGCTGAGGCAATGGCAAAGAGAGGCTGTCACTCCGTCACCAGTAAACCTGTGCCTAACTCTGTGTACCTCAAACAACAGAAGCAGTGAAAACTGTCTGGTACTACTCAGGTGCTCAGACTACAAGGGTCAAGGGTAGCTTGTGAATAAAGGCTGAAAAAAAGGTTACATTTAACTACTAGGCAGTATACTATTTACAAATCTTAACATTTTCCTTCTCTTATTCTCAGTGCTGTTATGTCTAATGGCTGCCTCCTCTTCTCAAATATTTTTTCCTTGTGTTGTTTGCTGCATCCAAACATCAATAGTAGAAATAAAATTGTGGCTCAGGACCCTGAAGAGATTATATAGATGTAAAGCTACTGTGAAACCTCACTTCACATTTTTCCTGCCCTCCCAGCCTTTGTTTTTTTTCTCCCACTTTGAGGCTAACTCAGGGGAAGGAAGCAGAGGGAAGCAAGCAAAAATTACAGGTATCAAGTACATGTTTGTCATGGGGCCATCAAAAAGGCTCTGTCATGTTGTTTGACTATTCTAGACTAACTTCCCCTTGTGAACACTACTTCTGGAGCACTCTGCTGCTTTAAGAGAGCAATTACTCCAAGAAAAACTAATTCCAGGTTAGCGTACATGAGGAGAAATACTATTGGAACATAGGGACAGTTATTTTGGAAATACACTAGCCAATTTTCCAAGTCAGACAAGAGGTTAAGAAAACAAAGGACAACCTCTTACTACTGAGAAGTGTGCCCACCTGTGTCCTTTTGTCCTGCATGCCTGCCTCCAGCATCTAGTGGGTGCAGTCAGGGACATGTTTTTTTCAGGCTGAAGACTGGCTGTTGACTGTGCCACCAGTGCCCTCCTCTGGTATTTCTGAAGGCAGCATAAGGAACACAAAATATCTGTGGGATACACCTTGTGCAGGAAAGCTGGAAGTGTGAGGGACTGGCTATGCTGCATGGTCCTGTGACTCAATCACAGATATTCACTTTTTTGAGGGCCAAAACCCCGTGATTGCTGCCATTTTCCAAGTCCAGCTGGGAAAGTGACTGCTCATAAACGAAGTGATAACTATTTCCTTCTCTGTTCCAGATTGTCCGGCCATCAAATCATGCTACAATCCAGAGCATTGTAAAAGCAGTAGGAATCATTCCCGGCATTCCAGAACCCTGCTGTGTTCCTGACAAAATGAGCTCGCTCAGTGTCCTGTTCTTAGATGAGAACAAAAATGTTGTTTTAAAGGTATATCCCAATATGTCTGTGGAAACTTGCGCCTGCCGATAAGTTCCTACAACCACATCTTCAGCGAGACCCACACATCCTGCCTGGACACGCTGGGAAAGCTGTAAATGGGAAATGAATCCTCTTGTGTTCAGGAATGAACGCCAGCCCACAACTCCTCTACAGAAAGTGTGCAGAGATTAAAATGAGACATACACTCACCTGGAAGGATACATCTCACTGTCATCTTCATATTCGTCTTGCAGGAATTCAAGACTTTTACAATCCTAACCCACCTAGCAAAGACACCTGGTGTTTAGTGAGACATTTAAGTGTAAAGTTTTCCATAATCAAAGGACTAAAATATGGTTTTATATGCTATTTTTCTGACTATTTTATCTCCTCAGTTAACCAAGAAGATGGGAAGTGAACTTGCAAAGACAGGCTTATTTTAGAATATCACTTTTGTGCACAAAAATCAAAACTTCTTGCCTAAAACACTCATACTCATACTCTTAACCTGCATATTTATACTGAAAAATGCTGTAATAAAGGGCTTAAAATGTATATTTTCTTCAGGATGCAAGTAGAGTACACTGCATAAGCTTTCATATAAACAGTATGTTAATATAGGCATTTCTGGTTACCCATCTCTAATACATAATTTGTTCTACAAAAGATGTATGTAATATCCTACACTTCTGGTTTGCTGGATAATTTCAGGTTGTTAAACATATTCTCTGAATAACACATACAATTCAGTAATATGTTGAAATACTAAAATTAAAATAACCAAGATTTATATTTTTGTAAATTATGCTTTATATCCTCTAGATTGTTACATGCTTTTAACAAAAGCTAATAAATTAAAGGTACAGTAGTATCTAAAAATAGTTGAATTGTCTTTCTATGGATGTACTCTGCTACTTTCTGTTAATTAGATGGAAACATGTAAATACATGTTAAGCTTGTCATAATGCACCTCAATAGATTAGAGACAGAAGGGAATACTGTCATCATCTAGACCGACCTCCTGCATAGCACAGATCAAAGAATTTTGCTCAGTAGTTTCTGCATCCTCCATTATGCTATTTTAAGCTTGGAAATATCTTTGAAAAACATGCATAAATTTGGCTTTAAAGATTTAACATGATAGAATATCTCTACTGGACTACAAGTAGTTGTTCCAAAAGTTAGTGCTCTTTGTTCATAGGCAGTGGCTTAATCCTAGTCTGAATTTGCTGACCTTTAGCTTCAATTCACTGGATCTTACTATAACCTATTTTGTTAGGTTCCTTTTATCTGTTATCCAAAATACTTTTTCTGTGTATTTTTAGTATATAAAGCAGGGTCAAATTACGTTTTGGCTAAGATTTAAATAGATACTTTGATTTCTTAGTCTAAGCCTCAAAACAATTTCTCACAGCTCTTTTCTGAACTCTTTCCAGAACTTTCATTAACTTTCTTTTCCAACAATGAATATCAAAATGGGACACAATATTTGGCAGTGGTTCTATTAGAAGTCTTTGTAGAAATAAAGTCTCTGCATCCCTCTAACTCCTGTACAATCCTCTGTTGATACATTTATGGTAGCCCCTGTAACTGCTGCACTCCTTTAAGAGCTGTTGTTCCATCCTTGTGACAATCCTCAGTATCCTTGCATGCCAGGACACACTTGCTACATATTCCATTTCTACCTACTTGCTGTACAATAGCATAGGCAAAGCAGGAGCAGAACAAACTTATGAACCCTGTGAGGTGGTACAAAGTGGAAGATACAGAGCATTTCCTCCTCAAGATTCAGTCTAACATTCTACACTATCTTATTGTATTAAGGGTTGTATCTTTTAAGGGAAGGATGTTATACGTGCTGCCTTCTGATGAATGACAAACTGGAAGGCTCCTACCACAACAAGGTGCTAGGTAACTTCTGCCACCCATATTCCATACTCATTTGGTGCAGATTCTCAGACAACAGAAGTGTCTAAATGTTGTACTGCCTGGTAACAAGAGTCTCTGCAAGGTTACTCTCATAGCACTTTTTGCTAGTTCCTCCTAGAAAGCTCTCAAAAAGAAGTAGAAGGTTCTAAGGCATCTCGTAGTGATTGCCAGTTATGATGTCCAAAAGATGACAGATCCTGTTATGCATTTTTCTTCTCCCAAATTACTACAGTGATTTACACTGGAAATACTGGGACAAACCTTTGTACATTGTTGCTGTTAAAAGTCTCACTTAAAAATGTAGGGTCTTGTGTTTTTTAAATCATGAGAAACTCAGCTACAGTTGACAAAGTAATGCTGATGCATGAAGAAAAATTAAAAAATTCTTAGAAGTTCATAATTTATTCCTACAGAACAGCACAAGCATAAAACTTTTCAAAGTATCCCAAGTCATTATAATCTGTTCTCTGTTAAAATCTACCCTTTTCTGTAGGTCTAGTCTTGCCCCCATTCACCACCAGCTCTGAACAGCATGACATATTAGCCTAGTGTGTTTATGTTCCCATCTATTGTATTTTGTTTTCCTTAAGGAATCTTTTCTGTGTCTTGAATTAGTCCTTGGGTACAAACTTTCTCTCCAAGATGTGCTCATGCAAGAAATTGGAAAGAGGTACCATCTATTATAAGGTCTATAGGATATAAAGGAAAACACTACTCCTATACTCTTTAGGTTACGTATAAAACCCTGAAAGATTTTGCTTGCATTTAAAAGTTTGTTGGCAAAAAAAAACAACCTTGTGCTATTTAGGATGGGCAATACAAAATTATACCTGTAAGTGGCACAGCTCTCAAGTCATACCCTTACTACAGAAACATTACAATTCTCTTATTAATAAGGTTCATTTTGAGTTCAGCTGTACCAGTCAATTCTCTAATGTGAACAAGGTCTTAAATCCCTCTTTGTTTGGTGGTTTAAGCTACTGTTTTATGGGTTTGGGGTATTTGGATGTCTAGTCTTCCTCTAGAAAAGGAAACTTTGCATTTGCAATGGCACAAATGCAGTCAGCTGCTGCTGGAAGACACTGAAGCCCTTACTCTCTTGGTTTCAACTGATACTTTGATTTTTATGAATGTCCTAATAACCATTCCACTCAATGTCTAGTTTCTAGAGAAAGTTAGTATTCAGAAACACTTAAAATAGCAGGTCAAATTAATTCCATTAACTAATCCTGAAAGAACAGAGGGTTTTAATATCGAATGATTAAAGACAGGTCAAACAGGGAAACAGCTGATACTAGCTGGCAAAGTGTTAAGGACACTTTTTTTTCTAAAACAAATCCAGTCTTATTCTTTGAAGTTGCAGTTTAATTGTCAGAGGTAACAGCAACAGGTAGAATGTACCTAGGTTTCTGTGGAGTATTTCAATTCACTTGCACAAGGCTGTGTAATTAAAAGAAAAAACTGGACAATATTACTGTATTTGTGTATCACATGAATTAACAACTGCTTCACTGCCAAACCTCAAAGATCAGCTTTCAAAAGGAATCACCACTGAATGAAACTGTTCAGTGTAAAGTTTTGGCAAAACTGACACTTGGCCTGAAACTATTTGACATCTTTATATATGAACTGGAAGACTGTAGGTAAGAACATGCACAGCATTTGCAGAAGACAGTGTTTAAGAGAGAGGTATTTATATAGACCACTTGATCTAGCAGTACTTCAACTAATCAAAATTCATTTTAAGGTAGACAGATGACTGAAAGACTGCACCCCTGAAAGCCTTAAGCATTAAAACTGGTTTTGTGTATATCGTGGATTTATGGCACAGTGTGAGCATCCAGGGTGATGCTATGTAAGGAGAACTAATGAGAGCTGTTTAAAGACACACACCATAGCAGTGAACCAGATAAACAAAGGAGTTTTTATTTCTGCATGTGGCACTGGTGGACTGCCATCAGAAAACTATTTATAGCCCAAGTGTTCACCTTTTCAAAAAGGCATTCAAATTCTGAAAGAGATATGAAAAAGAAACAAAAACAGTTAAAGAAACTGTCTTATAATGTGTGACTAAAAACCACAATCTATTTATTCCATCAGATAGCAAACCAAGAAGTAACTTGATTACACTGTACAAGTGCTTGGGCGGAGAGGAAATGCCAACGTTATGGAGCTCCTTAAACCAGCCAGGAAGTTACAAGAACTCCTGTCTAGAAGATGAAGCCAGGCACAACGGAACAAAAAAACACAGCACTGTGGGGGTTTAAGTGTAAGTGATAATCTTTTAGAGTAAGTGCTACAAAAATTGAAGAAATCTTTGATTCTTTGACATCTTCAGATAAATTCTGGGTACCCTTGAGAAGTTATGCTTTAGCTAAACACAGGTAATGGACTCTGTATGCAGGCAGGGCAAAGGTAAAAGGCCTTCAGAACAGCCTTATTATGCAGGAGATCAGGATCAATGCCAAATAATCCTTTATGACTTTACACCATAAGAACATAATTACCCAGGATCTTGGATCCAGTTGTCACTTGAACAGACACATGAGTATTTCAGAAGTTTGAGATCACTTTAAATGCTGTGTATGCACTGCCAGAAAACTGGATAATAGCCAGAAAGGACAAAATCTTGTCCACATCTTTGCAATGAGATTTTATTTTAATGTAAAAGCACATAATACTATTCAGACTTTATGGTACATGTACAGTATGGGTTGACTTGTGCTTAGAAAAAAAATATGCATTAGTAGTACAGATAAAACACATATCATTGGATTAAATCATTATGTATTCTTTAAGATAAATAGTGAGTGATAATTTTGCCTATAAATGAACTAGGTTTTTTCCTCACGTATTATAAGAAATTCTATCATTAGTCTTGTATTTTTGCCTTAGCCCATTCTTCTCATGAATAACAGTATCTTCACAGATAATCTTATGTACCCTCCCAGAGACCTTTCACTTCCCATGTGGCTTTAGAAGGCCTAGTTCTGTCTACATTTTGAGGTCACTGAAATAATGACTGGCTGTTCTTGTACTGCATTAGCCATCAAGAATCTCAGAAATACATTACACAAGATACTATAAAAACAAGACTAAATTCCCATACACCCAAAGAATCAAACTGAAAATGACTAAGCCTGCAAACAACATGGAGCAAACTTGACAAAAAACAGATATTTCACTATATACAAACAATAGCTCTTGGCTGATAAACCGAAAGAAATTTTAAGGTTGTTTCTATTGTCATGAGATCATGTCTTGCAGAATCACAGGCCTCCATCAAATTATCATGATTTTCTGATGGCATGTGAAGGGACTCTGCTAAAGATTTATGAGATATTAATAGCTAATAGAGTAATTTTATTCTAGATCTCTATTATCTAGTTTTGATTAAAACAGTATAATCTTCTGCATCCCTAAGAAAGCTTCTCTCTGTGTTGGCAAGGAAATGATAGAAGAGTGTAATTAAGCAATGATGACCCTAAAGTGAAATGTGGATTCTTTACAATATACAATGTCCTTCCCACCAGCCACATGTGTTTGTCAGATGTTTACAGAATCTTCATTAACTAAGAGCCTTGCTAGATAACAGAAGCTGAAGCATGGCATCAATGACTCTGATAAGGGCAAGTGTACAACCAATCCGCTTGACAACTGACAAGAGGCTGGAGTTTGGAGCAGACTGCAAAAAGAACACAAGAAAGTGATTTGCAAAGGGCATTCCAGTTGTTTGCTTTCCATCTCCTTTCCTCTGTAATGAAACAAGACTTCTAATCAGCTAAAATACCCTTATCCTCTTGTCTCTCCACCAGAAAGTAAATACAGAAGAAATGCATTATTTTGGAGTATTAGCTGTAGTGTCTGTTTTCAACATCATTGCCTGTTTGACAAGAGGTAAGCCTTTGGAAGACTGGGACAAGTTACCAGCTATGGGAAACTCTGATGCACGCTTTCATGATCCTGGAGAAGTAGAAGATGAGACCCATTTTGACTTTAAATCTTTCCTGGAGAATATGAAGACAGATTTACTAAGGAGTTTGAATTTATCAAGAGTCCCCTCACAAGTGAAGACCAAAGAAGAACCACCACAGTTCATGATTGATTTATACAACAGATATGCTGCAGACAAGTCTTCCATCCCTGCATCCAATATTGTAAGGAGCTTCAGTATTGAAGGTAGGAGACGTTCTAAATATGTGGACTAGAATTTTTAAGAAGTACATGGACAGTAGGTGCTCAGATTATTTTGAAATTAAGAGGGAACTAATGCCTACTTCCAAAGATTCTTTAGAAATTAAACAGGTTATAATTTTGGACTGTAGTCTTGGTCTGTAATTTGTTTCAAATCCTTTAAAAAAATACAATTACCTTCCATTTTTTTCTTTTTTATTTTCACTGTACAATATTCTCTTCTCAAATGCATCAAGTGAGATGATGCACTGAATAATAATGTTTACAGGAAACATATTTCTAGAAGCTAGAGATTTGGAATTGAGTTTTAATGTTAGAATGAAAACTTTTGATCATCTATAACTGAGACATCCATGCTAGAGAGCTCTACTTTCAGATGGGCTCTTCACATATTTAAAACCACAGCAGCCAACTGAGAAATGTGCCTCTGGATCCAAGCAAGAAACAGAAGTGCTCCCCCAAAATTCTGGGTGAGATGGCAAGATTTATGTGGAAACAGGAAGTCAAGCTTGTTTCAACTAAAAAAGTTCAAGATCCATGTCTGTGTAACATTACATAGATTTTTTAAGAGATCCATCAAAAGAAGCAGTAAAAAAGTCAGTAGCTGCAATCCTTGTGATAAAAACAAGACAGGGAGAATTGAAGCTTCTGTTTCTGTGAAAACGGATATACGCAGTAACAGCACTACAGAGAACTCCCAATTCCCAAATTAGTGCCCCTAGTCCTAAAATGGAAAGGAACCTTAACAGTGTGAGCTAGATTATAGTTCCCATATCTCACTCTCCTCTATGACTGCTTTAATAGGTAAACACTGTGAAAAAGTGACCCCATTAGCCAATAAAATTGCCTGAAAACCCTATCACAATCGTGTAATTAACCATCAAATAAATATCGGTCATTGATGACTTTTAAACATTACTAATCTGACCTTCCAGACAAATACCTGCCCCTCCCATGGCAGAGTTGTTGATAGTGCATGTAGCTCTACAGAAAAACAAAAACCCAACCACGCAAGCTCAATGAGTCCAGCCTGGAATGGACAGAGACCTGGCAGGAAAGGCTGTTTATCACCCACGTTCAATTTAGACAGACCTTGAGGCCTCAATTCAAGATTTTCAAAAACTTTTCTATTTCCCCAAACTTTGAGTTATCCAAGATGCTTTGAAAGTTATCTGAAGACAGCAGCAGAAGCCTCAATGTAGCTAGCTGTTAAACACTTGAGTATGTGGTACACTCCTCTCTATTAGGAGGGCCATTCATGCAATTACATGGTGATAAGAGCAGGAAATTCACTGGGCTTTTAAAGAATTCTTATGTAACGTAAATTTATTTAGGAAATTGCTAAATATGAACACTCCTCAGCTGCCTTATTTATGTGCTTAATACCAACCAGCATCATTCACAGCTTGTTGTAGGCAGCCTCATTATGCTCCTCTCCACACACTTACCTGACCATGCAATCTTGGTGAAAATATTACCAAAACCAGGGACCTCCATTTCATCTTTTTACTCCCTCTCCTTGAAACTCAGCCAGAAGACAGTATTTAATTTTTTTTTCTTTTTTTTTTTTAATGCTGGGTAGCTGTGCTCTTATTTTAACCCCAAAATACATCCTCAGTCTTTTAGAAACAAGTTACTCGGACAGTCAGAAACACTGTAACCACGTGTTTTAATTTCCTATTGCAGATGTTGTTTCTTTAGCTTCAGCAGAAGAAAGTCCAGTTCAAAAACACATCTTGCTCTTCAACATCTCTATTCCACGATATGAGGAAATCACCAGAGCTGAACTGAGAATTTATATCTCCTGTCACAGGGAAGTTGGGTCTCTCTCTAGACTAGAAGGCAACATGGTCATTTATGATGTCCTAGATGGTGACCACTGGGAAAACCCAGAAAATACCAAATCTTTCCTTGTCTCCCGCAGTATCCAGAAGTGTGGCTGGGAGACCATTGAAGTGTCCAGCGCTGTGAAAAGATGGGTCAGAGCAGATAAACTGAAGACTAAAAACAAGTTAGAGGTTGTTGTAGAGAGTAAGTTTCTGGGTGGTTTTACTTGCGGGAAGCTGGATATCAGTGTTACCCCTGACACTAAAAATCTGCCCCTGTTGATAGTGTTCTCCAATGACCGCAGCAATGGGACTAAAGAGACCAAAGTGGAGCTCCGGGAGATGATTGTTCATGAACAAGAAAGTGTACTGAAAAAATTAGGAAAGAACAACACTTCATCTGAAGAGGAAGAACAGGGAGAAGAAAAGGCCATCACCAGACCCCATCAGCATTCCTCCAGAAGCAAGAGAAGCACTGGAGTCAACCACTGCCGGAGAACTTCCCTCCATGTGAACTTTGAAGAAATTGGCTGGGATTCTTGGATCATTGCACCAAAAGATTATGAGGCTTTTGAATGTAAAGGAGGTTGCTTCTTCCCTCTGACAGATAATGTTACCCCAACAAAACATGCTATTGTCCAAACTCTAGTGCATCTCCAAAACCCAAAGAAAGCTTCCAAGGTTTGTTGTGTTCCAACCAAATTGGATTCAATCTCCATTCTTTATAAGGATGATGCTGGTGTGCCCACTTTGATATATAACTACGAAGGGATGAAAGTGGCAGAGTGTGGCTGCAGGTAGTATACATGACAGAATCTCTAAGAGTAAGAATACCCCCTTTTTCTCTTCTATGCAAAACTGTACATTAGTGATGTAAATGAGAATCCTTGCAAACAAGGTTTGGAGCAGGGCATGGGACTGGTTGTTGTGGCTGCTGCTTGCTTTAAAGGAAAAGTGGCATTTAGAGCATGGCAATCATTGTAAATAACCTGCACTATATATCATGGCAAAGTGAATACTGGATTAAAATATTGTGAACTATGAACTATGGATTATTTGACAACAGTGATACAAGCTGAGTACCTTGTTTCCACTTTCTGTTTAATCAATTCTGTTTAGGTCACAAACCAAGGGATTCTCTGTGGGAATTTAGGATGTTCTGTAAATGTGTAACAGTTATTGAAAACTAATTCTTTTAGCCAACCTTCACATTTTTAATTTCTGTAAAACTCAGTAAATGGAATTTATGCTGCGTGGTAAAATCCTGCAAGCCTTTTCTCATACCAGTAATCTCAAAGGGTTTTACAGGCAAATTATTTGTTCCTGTAGTGAAGATCTGCAGTATTCAAAAGAGAAGAGACCTCAGTCTTATTTCATTCCCACGTTTCCTTCTGTGGGTAGCAGGTGCCTTGGTTTCAGCTTTCTTATCCTCAGTGTCCCTATTTTTACCCCTTTATGGCACACACTTGAATGATAAGAAGTGCAGCCTTCCGCTTCTAAGACACTGTTTCCTAGGAGGAACAGCAGCCCTTATCTACGCAAAGATAAGGAACCACTTTGACCTAGTGCATATTCTTAGTATTTCTTTGCAAGAACATGCAGTCAAATGATGTGCAGCCTTAGAAGTCGTATCCTAAAAGTAGTGGGAGTTGGCAGAGCTCAGCACTTGTGAAAAGCCCAAGCTACTTATTTAAAGGCCTAAATATGTTCTTTAGAGTCCAACATTAGGCTCTGATTCTTTTTTTTTTTAGTTTCTTCTTAGGAGAAACTCTTTTTTTACATACAAAACTTTTTTACCCCTTAGAAATCTGGGAAAACCCAAAAACTTCTGTGTTCTATGAGACATACTGCTTTATGGGAAATACAGTATCAAACAATAGTTCTCCTGACTTCAGTTGTATTTTCACTAAACAAGGACCCAATCTTTCCTGCAATTAAAGCAAACTTCCTTTGATTCCAGTGAAGGCTTTGGCTGTACAAGAACAGACAGTGTCTTCTGTTGGTTTTCAGGTGGGAGATGCAAGTTCTGTACAACACTGCAACAGTCCACCTCACTTCTACTCCTCCACCACCTTACAAGCACACAAAAAAAAAACAAACCCTAAAAAGTAAAGAATCTATCATAGTATCAGAGAACACTTCTGAACTAAACCCACAGCGAACTTCTGAACTAAACCCACAGCGAACTACACATCTGTTTATAATGGGAAGAATATTGATGAGGCAAAAATCTAAGCACTAGCTTAATGTATGGAAGCAACAGGATTTAAATCGATACATATGTTTTAAATTAGGGCAGCCTGTGGGCAAGACGAATTCATTTGGCATGAACAGGTCAGCTTGAAATCTAATACACGGTTTATTTACTATTGTTAACTTAATACAGAGCAAATAGCAGGTGAGTGTGAGTAAAGCGGTTGTAATTCCATCAAGAGCTGCTGGTTACATCACAAACACGAGCACAAAGCACAATTCACCAGAATCCTTGGACTGATTTATAGGCTTTTCCTTTAGAACTGGGCTGCAATTGAATCAGATCCAAGATCTGGGTCCTTGCAAACTGCATCCATCCGCAACTGTATGTCATTAACCTCTTAAGCTTCCCATGGCAGTCCTCTCATTTTACTACTCCCCACTGGCTCCACTGGCTTCTGTCGTCTTACAGTCACCATTATGTCTTCCACCTTTCAGAACTCCCTGTATTCTCTCCCTGTTTTATTCATGTCTCCTAAGCTCATGCCATTTTGCATAACCTCTCTTAAACAAGTAAAAGAAATCACCAAACAAGCACTTGCTGTGATGACATTAGAAAAGTTACCTCTATGTCAAGGTAATTGTAGCTTTGTGTCCTTAAGTCATCTAAACACAAGGTGCTAGTTATATTCCAGCTTCACTGAATATAGAGCTTTGACTGTAATTAAATGAAATATCGGGGAAGGGAAAAGAGCAATTCCCACATGCTCAAATCTTTTTCACATTCTGAAGTCAAATATTGATCTCCGTTTCCCAACCTTACTTGGGCAGGGGGCAGGGAGAAAGCCCAAAGCCATTTTTGGCTCAAAAACTCAGATCCTAGCTATGCTATCAAAATTACAGAGAAGCTCTACAGACTCCATTCCAAAACTGGACTACAAGTTGCTTTTGTATTTCAACCAAAAAAAATCAATTGCTCTTCCAGCCAGTTTTAACGATCACTTTCCCACAGGCTTAACATTTTGGTTGGTATGGTAGTAAAACGAAACATGAATCTTTCTACGGGGTGATGATCAGGGTCAAGAAGACATGAGAACTCAGTGAGGACTACAGATGCTACCTACAGCATGGCTGAAGTGTGGGCCAAATTGATGTTCAGTTTTACATTGTAAATTTAGCAGCTTGATTTATGTAATTTTGCACATTTGATTTTAAACAATTGCTCGAGTTCCCTCACTTTTCAACTGCTTTAGGATGCAATCAATCAGCCAGATGGCCAAGATGTGCTAGGGAGTACACAGGTTGCAAAGAGCAAGCAAAGCACCTTGCCCCCTGCTTCAAGCTGGGCCTCATATGACACTGAGAAAACGCCCTCTCATCGCTGGATTTGGAACATTGACCAGCAACTTGCTGTTACTCAGGAGCAGGTTGAGGCTTATGCACTGTCCAGCAGATGCACAGCTAAAGCTAAAACACATTTGTTTAACACAGACACATGGCTGGAGCTCGACCTTCTTCTCAGGCCCATTAGCTTATCTGTGTAAAAGCCTATAACATCAGAATCACCAGCTGACTCCACAGTCAATTTTAAGGCTACCCTAGCACTTCAGTCTTAACAGATAAACACGGTAACTAGGTGGAAGTTAGTCAAGAGATACAGCTGTTGCTATTGTTACATAGCTTCCCACCTTGTCCATGTACACAGTAGGCACAGTATCCTCTGATTGTATCCCCCCCTCTATGCCATATCCCAACACAGAACAGCTGATGCAACTTATCACTTAACAACACAGCACTGGTGATCATTGAAAATCAAGATCTCCCTTTTCAATGTTCTTTTCCACAGGTGAAGAGGCAATAGCCTCAAGGGAAGCTGGAGGTATTTGGTTGGTGTCTGCTCAGACACTTTTGTATGGGAAAGATCCTGACAATATACAAATGTTAAGCTACAATTGCCAAACCCTGCTATTCAGAATAAGAGGTTTTAGATGACCTCTCAAGAAGGCTTATTATTTCAGACACAGCCATTGTCTAAAACAATTAGCATTGCTCCCAGACCACAGCTGACTTTTCTCCAGCCTCCTCAGAGCCTGGCCATTACCACCATAGGCAATGCTTGGAGGTGCGTGGCCACACACCACATAGGGCCACACGGGCATACACTGTGAACTCCAGGAGGTATCAGTACACTTTGCCCCTCATAGGCAGCACTGAATCAAAGCTTGTTGCTTACTGCAAAGAACTGAAGAGTACAGATGGGATCGCAGAATGAGGTAGTAAATAAACAATGTCTGTGAGGCAAGACCCTACCCTCCGTGTAGCAGCTCTACATCCCCTCTGGCTGCTCTGAACAGCTAACAGGAAATTGCATCTGACTACTAACCAGGTTCCTTCTCCCCATGTTAACTCTTCAACCTACCTTTTATTCTGCCTTTAGCAGACAAAACCAGAGCAGGTCCTTCAACCCTAAAGACCAAGAAGCTCTAACCGCAGACTCCTGAGGTACAGATCTCCTCTGTGCCATCCCGGGTCTAACTAAGGCCTACCGACCATCTCAGAGCCACACTCGAGCTCTCTTCAGCACTTTCTCTAAGCCCTGGCTCCGTGCTGCCTCGCTGCCAGCACCCGGCCGTGATGGCGTCCAGCTGTGCTTGCCGCAGCGTCTCTGGGCTCGGCTGGGCTGGGGACGCAGGCCTCTGTGTCGCTCGGCACCATCTTTAGATTGCGTGGGGCTTCTCTGCCAGCTCTGCTTTTCTTCCCAGATGTCTTCGTACATGTTTCCTTAGAATCTTTCAGTTTAAAGGTGTCTCCTGCTGTCTCCCTGTGGGCTGAACACAGCCTTTTGTTTCCTTTTCTGTGTCGCCAAGCTGCCACGCTGCAGTGTCTGCGCAGCCTGCTGCCTTGAGGCTGCCTCAGCAGAACATCCCTCTGAGCTGCTCCTGTTACTTCTTTGTCCTCTCCCTTAATGATTTTACTAGATCACCAATGACAATTCAGCTAAAAGCCTCACAGGAGAACAGCCCTAGAAAAAGAGATGCACTGAGTCAGTCTCCTCGCCAAGGCGTGTGGGTTTTCTGGAGCCCGGCAGACCCACCATCAGCCCTCACAAAAGCCATGACACTGGCCATGCACAGCAGAAGAGCTAAGCAAGCAATGTCCCAGCAGCCTGAGCTGAGTGAAGCCCTCCTGAGTCTTCTGCTTACCTAGTTCATCTGTTCATCAGAATGGGCCAAAGTGAGTTTATCACAGCTATGTTCTATGACCCCTGACGACTCTCCGCCTGCTCCTGCCTGAAATTAAAGAGGTTGAAAATGGGAATATACATTTTGCATCCTCCTTCTGTCTTTCAATAAAAATACAAATTGTCCCCTCATTCTTTTTTCTTTCCTTTTCTCTTTCTTGGTAACGGTAAAAAGAGAGAAGGGAAGGGGAGGAAAGGGAATATTAACAGAAGAAAATCATAATACAGTTTTGGATTTAAGTTTTTCTTATTACAAATACAGTCATTAAAGACCTTACTTGAAGTGCTGTTTCCATTTTCATAACATAGAAAGCTTTCAATATCAAAAAAATGTGAAAGAAAAATTAAAACAGCTTTAATTTTAATCTATGCAGGTTTGTACAGCAGAAGCACTGAAAAACTTAAGACAAAAGCCTAACATTACTTCTTTTGGCACAGGAATTATAAAGGAATCTAAGGGTGCTATGATTTGTTATTTGTATTACTAAGGGGCCTAGAGAGCCTATTCAGGGACAAGGTTTCCTTTGTACCAAAGAGTACAAGAACAGAATAAAAAAGACATGGTTTAGACCATACCTATGCAATCCAGTCATGCCCATTGCAGACAGCCATGAAGTAGCACTGACCCAGACTTTTACATCTGTAAAAGGAAATGAAGGTTTGTCTAGAAATACTTACCAACGCCCTGGAAGTATTAAATATTTCTTTAGCATAGTCCTGTGCTTGAGCTAATAAACCCTGCCTTTCAGAATTTAGGAGCCAAATACCACCTTTACATTAATTCTAATACATATAATTTAAAATATGGCTGTATTAGAAGGCTGTACTAAAAGCAAAAGTAGTTTATTTCCAAGGTTCGCCTTTATTCTGTTGGCATTTCTACCAGTGAAAACAACAGCTCTTGCTGCCACCTTCAGACGAGCCTCCTGCTACTGCAGTTCACCAGTGACCAAATGGTTTGTATGGGCCTGATGATGGAATGGTGACATCAGCCGCAGATGAGAACCAGGGAGTATCGCAGAAAAAAATACGTGAAGCAAAGAATATGTAGCAAAATATTTAATCTTGCTCTTGTGGCAGCTTTTTAGCATGTGACCTGAGTGACGCAGACTGTGCATGCGGAGTAGTCTGGAACAGATAAAAGAAAATACCTCTTCTTAAAGTATGTGGGAAGTTTATACCCACAGGAAGTCAGAAAATGAAATATTTGTGGGCAGATTTTAAAGGATCATAAAGTTTTATGATTTATAAAAGCTATAGCTAGGCCTGGGCTATTGAGTTCAGCTTGAAACTAAAGTCAAAACAGGAATTTGGCTTGAGTCATATTGGAAATTATTATTGGTGGTAGATTACATATTGCATCTAGGTACTCAGCGTTCAACGAATAGACTTGCATTAAACATGTTCAATAAAAATTTAACCTCTGTGTATCAAGAAATGAGTAAGTAAACAGTAATAGTCCAAGGCTTGAAGAATTCATACCACACAAGGAAGGATTCTTTAACACCATCTACAAAGAATTACCAAGTTAGCAGTGAGTGATACATGTCACACTGAATTCAGGGCAAGAGATCACTGAACAGATCAAGTGTGGAAAAAGTGTGCTAGCTCTTTAAGTCATGCATATTGGGAAAGAAACCATTTATTTTACAATTATATTGTGAAGGTAGTTTTATTTCTGTGTACTACTGATAAAGTGCATGGGGAAGAATATGTATCTGGACTTGAGTAATGAATTGAGTTGTGGAGTGTTGCCATATTTCGACATTTACTGGGTAAAACTAACCACAATCCTGTATATATCTCTCAAAAAACTTGCTTCATTAAAACATGAGCTACAGCACTTCTGATATAAAAATCTTTAGAAAATGATACAATGCACAATAAATGTTAGAAGACAAAATAGAAAAATTCTTTTTCTAATCACATGATTTTGCAAAACTCACAGACCGGAAAGGACCATTTAATTATTTTTATCCTCTAGATAAGGCCTCACTGGGGAAGAATATTGTGAAGCTGTGGAAAAAAATTTCCTTAAATTCTTGGGAAGAAATTATCTTATAATGAGTTTAGTGGTGGATAATATAGAACTCATTTAGATATGGAAGGTAATTATCTGTCACATACCCTGATTAAAAATGCTCAGTTTCTCTCTGTTGCTGTCTTCTTTCTGACTATGATCTTCATGGTCATTCATCTGTCTGTTACATTCAGATAAGATGAAGTGATTGTTATCACCTCATGTATAACATCTATAACACCCTGTAACATCCTTTGTGCAGCAAGTTGAAATGGAGGTAATGTGAGTAATAATTTTGTGTTTTCAAGTAATATCAATTTCTATTCTAAAAGCAGCAAGTGGCACAGAAGAATACAGTAAAAAAGATTTTTTTTTTTAAGATTTGCTGTGATTCAAACAGCAGAATGAAATTACTTTCAAGAAATCAAAAAAAACCCATTAATTTCTGTAATTTTTATGGTAAATAATTTGACCTTGCTTCCACCATTAGCTCATATTGGGTAAATAGTTTCACATAAATATAACTGTCCATTATGTATTATATACCAAAGGATTAAAAAGGAAAATACTGTGTATACTCCATAAATATGCAATGTCATTCTTTTTTGGGGGGACATAGAAAGCTGCATGCTTAAAGCTACTGTACAGACAGAAATAGAGATCCATCCTGACATATTCTTAAGGACATGGAATATTGTACTTTTTTTCCCAACTCCTGTCACAATGAATCCATTTTGTAACCCTTCTCCTTGACTCCTGGGCATGCTTTCCTCCAGCAACCAGCAGGAGTAAAAGGAAGAAAGAAACAAGAAACAAAAGGGGTGACCCATTGAAAAACCCAGCCCCCTAGCCCAGCAGGTGAAATATCTGACATGTTTACACATTTATAGATCATAAATACATTTTCTTCATTGTTATGCTTTGTTTCCACCATAACAAAAGTAGTTAGTCTGTATCTTTCCTTTCAAGTTAATTGGAAGATGCTGGAACACAAAAAAATGGCAAGTAACATTAAAATGTGAAGCACTCCACAGTGGGAAATGTCAGAATTAAGATTATCTATGCATCATCCCTCTCTTGGTTGTATGCATTAATTACACAATTGCAGCTCATAATGTTTTTATTTCAGATGTCCCCTGCCTTAGTTAATGCACAGAGCACACGTTGCTTAAGAATTAAGTTGGGAATTTATGAAGTGCAATATATTGAACTGATTGTATTAACATACTTCACAGTGTGTGCAATTATTCCTGCTGTAACAGCTTTTAGAGACACTATCAGAGGTTGGAAGTAAAGGTAGGGCGTGCAGTAGGCATTGATGTAGCAAAAGAGATCCCTTGCCCCCAGAACTTTCCAAGATAGACAGACAGAAGAGGCATGGGTTAGAAAAGCAATAGCAATTTATTTGCTCAGGGTCCTGTCCACTGTATTTGCCACATAAGGAATTAATGCAGCTCTGGCAATAAATTCTGTAACTCAAAAATAAAGTTCTGGACAAAGCATGGATATGCTGGAGAGTTTTTGATCCAGATACCTTTGCCCTAGAGTGCTAGATTATTCTTTGCAGGAAGAAAGCAACAACAGCAATTCAAACTGGTGGTGATGCCATGAGTTAGGTTTGTGATGGACGTCACGCATCGTCACAATATAGGTGGTCTCCCTGAAGTTAAGGAGGTACAACAGATCTGAATCTCACTGCTTCTCTACCAATGAAGGCCAGAGAATGTTGCTATGGCACACTTGGAGCTTAATTATATATACCTTACCAATGGCAATTTCAGCTGTATCCTAGGTCTCTCCTTTGACAAGGGAGGTGGCAACATTTTTTAAACTAGAATATTTTACAGGTGATAGCACAGCCTAGTTGCCAGAGATACTTGTGATTATAATGTTAAGCTCTACAGCTGTTGCCATAGAGCAATTCTTTGTCCAATGGATTCTTAGAACAACTGTTCTGTTTTATGGATTTATATTTGTACGCTTACATGCACACAGATACAAATCAACCATGGGATGAAACAGTACCTGCATATATAGACAAGACTATTCCTATACAGATATGTTGAAGGAAGGAACTTCACAAAATTCCTTTATTACTACAACTGAGGACTGCCCTAAACTTTGCTTGTGTGAGTGACAGGCTTCACTCGTGACACACATGACACCAACAGAGTGCAGCCAGCCAGGGTAGACCATGTTTAGGTGCTTCCTTCCACGTATATTTATATGTAGAAACAAGTGAAATTTTCAAAGATGTATAAAAACATGCTCCTCCCAGACTCCCTATTTTGTTCTTGCAGCTACCTCCAGCAAGCAGAATGGCAGTAATTCATTTCAGACTTAAAGCCAAGAATCTATTCTTGTATTTTTTTGGCATGTCATGCTGGAGCTCTGAATGTTGACAGCTCACAATGGTGCAGCCTGCAGCTGCATCCCACACATTCTGATCCTCTTTCAAACTCTTAAATACAATAGGGTCTCAGATATATTGTGAGCAGAAGAAAACAACCCCCCACGTTCTATTTTAGTATGTTGAGCCTGAAGTCTATTGGCTGGGAGCTGTCATCAGACATGACCATATGTTACTCAATGGTATTACAAGTAAATCCTAATTGAGTGCAAATTATGAAGATTAAAGTCACCTCAGATTTAGCTGTATTATATTGAGGCAAATGTATCTTAAAGTCCCGTTTAAAATGCTGGCAATTCTCAGCACAGTAATGACAGACTGTCATTACCTTGGATTTTATGAGGTCTTCTAAATATCTGGAGTTCTTTGTTTGGAGCTGGTAGTCATCAAAAGTAAGAGCAGTTCTTTACAGCTCAGACTGGAAAATAGCAAAGACAAATTATTGTCAACAATTTCTGAAAAAATATTAAATATTGATATAGATAAGTCACTGCAGAATCTCCTGGTATAAACTTTCATAAATAATGGTAAGATTGGATGACTGCTATTCTAATTGTGGTTAAAATCAAAGTTTTACATTTAAGTAATCCACTGTCAGAATAAGCCAGGATCAGTTTATAATAGGCAATGTATTACCTTTTTCACACAATTAACTACCAGGAAGATCTTCCTTGATGATTGAAGTTTATTACTGTTTCATAAGAGGGCTGTGAAGTAGTAAGGAGTTGAACTGCACCTATTGGTGCACTTCAGATGATGCACTCCATTTTAATGAGATTAAAGGTTTAACACAGATAAAAGATTTGTATCTGTTCAGTGCACTTGGATTCAACACAGGGATTTCAGTGTGATTCAGAGAGTCGTTGGAGAGCTATGTTCATCTTGATTGATAAAAGCTTCTGACTTTCCTTCCTATCTATTCCATACAAAGACAAAATGATCAGGACACATTTCTTCGTGCTTTCAGCACTGACCATGTGCAGCATACCTGCTGAGGAAATCTTTCAGCCAACTCTAGTGCTGGACATGGCTAAAGTCCTCCTGGATAACTACTGCTATCCTGAAAACCTAGTGGGAATGCAAGAAGCCATTGAACAAGCAATCAAGAGTGGGGAAATCCTTGACATCTCAGATCCAAAAATGCTGGCCAGCGTCTTGACAGCTGGAGTGCAGGGTGCTCTGAATGACCCAAGATTGGTGATTTCCTATGAGCCATCATTGCATGCGGCTCCTAAACAAGAACCTGAGGCTTCTCCATCTCGCGAACAACTTCTGAGTCTTATTGAGCATGTGGTCACATATGACAAGCTGGAGGGCAATGTTGGCTACCTGAGGATAGATTATATCATAGGACAGGAAGTTGTGCAGAAAGTTGGAGCTTTTCTGGTGGACAAGGTGTGGAAGACGCTAGTAGAGACATCTGCACTGGTGATAGATCTTCGTCACAGCACTGGGGGACAGATTTCTGGCCTCCCTTTCATCATCTCATATTTGCATGAAGCAGACAAGATGCTGCATGTTGAGACTGTATACAATCGGCCCTCCAACACCACCACGGAGATATGGACACTGCCAAAGGTGTTGGGAGAAAGGTACGGCAAAGACAAGGATGTCATTGTTTTGATCAGCCGCCACACCACAGGAGTGGCTGAAGATGTGGCTTACATCCTCAAGCACATGAATAGGGCTATCACTGTTGGGGAGAAGACAGCTGGGGGCTCACTAGACATCCAGAAGCTGCGTATTGGCCCCTCCAATTTCTATATGATGGTTCCCGTGTCACGATCTGTGAGCCTCTTGAGTGGGGGTGGACAAAGCTGGGAAGTGAGTGGGGTGATGCCGTGCGTAGCTACCGAAGCAGGACAAGCCTTGCAGAAAGCCCTGGACATCCTGGCAGTGCGCAGAGCAGTGCCTGGCACCCTAATCCACCTCACAAACATATTAAAGGACTATTACAGCTTAGTGGAGCGAGTGCCAGCGCTGCTGCGGCATCTCATCACCTCTGACTTCTCTTCTGTGCAGTCAGCAGAGGACCTGGCCACCAAGCTCAACACTGAGATGCAGACCGTATCTGAAGATCCCCGCCTGTTAGTCCGAGTCATGATGCCAGGTGAATCGTCTGCCCCCCCTGTTGAGAAGCCAATTGCACTGGCAGCCAACTTACCTGACAATGAGCAACTGCTGCATGCCTTGGTGGATACTGTCTTCAAGGTGTCCGTGTTGCCAGGCAATGTTGGCTACATGCGCTTCGATGAGTTTGCAGACGCTTCTGTGCTTGCTAAGCTAGGACCGTACATTGTCCACAAAGTGTGGGAGCCCCTCCAAAATACAGAGAACTTGATCATGGACTTACGTTACAACCCTGGAGGCCCTTCCTCCTCTGCAGTGCCTTTTCTGCTTTCCTATTTCCAGGATCCTGCTGCTGGCCCTGTCCATCTCTTCACAACCTACAACAGGCGCACCAACCACACACAGGAGCACAACAGCCAGGCAGGACTGCTCGGCCAGCCCTATGGGGCTCAACGTGGTGTCTACCTGCTCACCAGCCACCACACTGCTACAGCTGCTGAGGAGTTTGCTTACCTCATGCAGTCCCTGGGCCGTGCCACACTGATTGGTGAGATCACAGCAGGAAGCCTCTCACACACCCAAACCTTCCCTCTGCTGCAGCCTGAGCAGGGAATAACTCGTGGCCTAACTATCACAGTTCCTGTTATCACCTTCATCGACAACCATGGGGAAAGCTGGATGGGTGGAGGAGTTGTGCCTGATGCCATAGTGTTGGCTGACGATGCACTGGAGAAGGCTGAAGAGGTCCTAGCATTCCACAAGAACATGGGAGTACTTTTAGAGGGTACTGGGCAACTCCTGGAGGCTCACTACGCCATCCCAGAAGTGGCTGGTAAGGCCAGTGCTATGCTCAGCACCAAACGGGCTCAAGGAGGTTATCGATCAGCTGTAGACTTTGAGACATTGGCTTCCCAGCTTACCAGTGACTTGCAGGAGGCCTCAGGGGACCATCGGCTTCATGTCTTCCACAGCCATGTGGAGCCAACACCGGAAGAACAGCTTCCCAACATGATTCCCAGCCCTGAGGAGCTGAGCTACATCATTGAGGCACTCTTCAAAATTGAGGTATTGCCGGGCAACCTGGGCTACCTTCGCTTTGATATGATGGCTGAGGCAGAAACAGTGAAGGCCATTGGGCCCCAGCTGCTGCAGATGGTATGGAACAAGCTGGTGGACACAGATGCCATGATTATTGACATGAGGTACAACACAGGTGGCTACTCCACTGCCATCCCAATACTCTGTTCCTACTTCTTTGAGCCTGAGCCCCGGCAGCATCTCTACACAGTCTTCGATCGCAGTACCTCCCACAGCACGGAGGTGTGGACTCTTCCCCAAGTCACTGGCAAGAGATATGGCTCCCTCAAGGACATCTACATCCTAACGAGTCATATGAGTGGCTCGGCAGCTGAAGCTTTCACTCGTTCTATGAAGGATCTACACCGGGCCACAGTTATTGGTGAGCCCACAGTAGGTGGTTCCCTCTCAGTAGGCATTTATCGTGTTGGCAACAGCTCCCTGTATGCCTCCATCCCCAGCCAAGTGGTGCTCAGCCCAGTCACTGGCAAAGTGTGGAGTGTGTCTGGAGTGGAGCCACACATCATCATCCAGGCCAGTGAAGCCATGGCTGTAGCTCAGCACATTGCCAACCTGCGTGCCCAGGTGCCACAGATTCTGCAAACTGTAAGCAAGCTTGTGACAGATAATTATGCCTTTGTGGACGTTGGGACTATTATAGCATCCAACCTTACCAAAACCACCAACAAAGCCAGTTTTAAAAGGATTAATGCAGAAGATGAGCTGGCCAGGAAGGTGACTGCCACCTTGCAAACTCTCTCTAACGATGAGCACCTGAAATTACTCTACATCCCTGAACATGCCAAGGACAGCATCCCAGGGATGATGCCAAAACAGGTACAGTTCTCTTGCGCTGTCACATACCTTATCTTGTTTCTAGCCCATATCATAAACTCACCAGGATTTACCTGTACCCAGAAGAGAAGCCAGCGCCTGAGTGGGTTTTGGAGGCATTCTCTGACATTAAGTCAAGTCAGGGTAGTAGCTTGTGGTAGTAGGTGGTAGTTCTGGATGCATGCGTTTTGGGAACAACCTTCAGCCTGTGAATCTCTTTCAGTTGCCATCTGTCACAAGCAAACATACACGGCTTCACAGTTAGTTAGAGGGAAGATATCTCATTCTCCCTGTGATCCCCTCTTTTCCAGTGCTATAGCTTTTGTAGCTGTAATGAATTAATGCCTAGACCTCCTAGTCACAAACCAAGTTTGTAATTTAAGAAAAATTTGACTGGACCAATGTAAATGCATATGCCCACAAAAACATGCAGCCACATGCTCTTTAATGGATTTTTCTATATAAAATTGCTGTGCCTGGCTTCTATTGCACCAGAATAACAAGCAACTCAATTGGTAGTGACAGTGGAAAGTTGTTCTGATTATATCTCATGTTCAGCATCAAATAGTTTCCCAGTGACCCAGAAATACTTTGGAAGAAGTATCTATCTGGGTAGATGTTAGGTGACTCCAGAGAGAAACCGATTTTTAATAATCTACTTTGCCCTTGCAATGTGGTTTGCATAACAGTCTGTGCTTTGTTCTGAGCTTGGGTTTTATACACTGGTCTGCCTTGGCAATCTTTCTTGTTCATTGTTGTGCTGGAGGGAGCTCCCAGGAGCACTTGTTAAAATTCCATCTTCAAATTAAAGGGAGGGTTAGATAACCTGATCCCTTTCTTGGATGGAGTTAGCTCCTTTCTGGCTACTGCTCTAGCGTGGCTATCAGAGACGTCTTTTCCCCAGGGACTCATAAAATTACTTTTTGAAGAGAATACATTTGCCTTTGCAATGAACCAGATTATACCAAGTGTCAGGTAACTATTAAATGTTTCCTGGGGGAGGAAATCGGTGGGTTTCCACCCTCTGAAGTTTTTGGCATGCATGATTTAAAGTGGGCATGGCTTTTGTGGTATTATCTCCAACACTAAGGTCAAGGACAAAGTCTTAAGCATTGCCAGGGGAGGGCATTTTTTTACATTTGTTAGTCAAAAGATGCTGGCCCATTCTTGTCTCTAAGATTAAATGGAAATAATTAATTAAAGGATTTTTTTTATTCCATCACTCTCTTTACCTTCTACATTTGTTTGGTGCAGCAAACTTCACTCTGAAGATGTGTTTGACAGAGCTCCCTGCTAAATTGTTAGCAATGTATCAGTATACATCGTAGTTTCTCCCCATTCTGTGAAGTGGGCTCATCTTGCCAATTAGTCACTGTTTTCACCAAAGGCTATTAACTGATATTGTTGACTTTTTTTACTTATTCAAACCTTACTTACTTTATTTAGACCTTGAATGTTGAGAACAGGATGTACAGGAAAAATATCTTATTTATCACAACATGAAATTCTGATCCTGATAGAGCTAGTGAAGAGATGCCATTAAACTAATTAATACCTCTGTTTACCTCAGTCTTTTTTCAAGCAAAATGATTGGAGGAGATTGGGGATACCTCCACAAGAAGGAAACCATATCAATGTAGATGCAAATCAGGACAAATGTGAGATTTCTTCCAAGGAAAATAAAACATAAACAGCAGAGAAGCACATGGGTAGTCTGAGGCTAAATTAGTTTCCAAAGGCATATACATTCCCTCAAAGAGCGCGAGGAAATTGGGAGGCAGAGGGACAATGGAGAGGTGTTAAGACATTTTAAGACAAAAGAGACTGAGTGAACAAAGACATTGAAGTGATTGAAGTACAGGCTTTTCCTTGTGATAGGGATAACGTAAAATCCACCTATTCTACCGAGCACTGGGAGCAAGAACACCTTCACCCTTCACTTCTGCCCTTACTTTTGCAGGGCCAGGAGGGATGCTTTGTGTGGAACATTTCAGGAATATCCCATACCAATAGCCCAGAGAGTAAATACCTTAAGATTACTGTGCAGCTTACATGAGAGCATTCACTGCATTTGTAATTTTTTTTTTTACAGTCCTATAGGTGGATATAGTGGCTCTTTTATTCTGTATCACATTTATTCCTCAAAAATCTAAAAGCTATTTTTTTGTGCTACCTACCTTCCAAGCCACCCTTTCCCTTCACAGTGAGATTTTCTTGATAATGACCTTGACAGTGAAGCAGATCCAACACTATTAAATGAAAGTGATGATGAATAACTGCAGAAAGGATGGGATGGGACATAGGAGACAGACAAGTGAAATGCACGTAGACCTTTGCATCTGCTACACTAGAATAGCTGCTGAAGCATAATACAAGGTAGTGAATATGTCTCCTCTATGACAGCAGCAAGGTCAATGCTAGCTGGAGTTTTCTGCTGCATAAATGCCACTTTCCAAAGTTAGACTTGCCAGAGGTAAATGTTGTATATACTGTTTGTGATTCAGAAATTAGTGTTTTGCTTAAAAGGCAGAGCTCTGTAAACTTGCTGATGTGCACTTCTTAATCCCTACTTCTTACTCTTCTGTTTGCCTCTCCCTCCCTCCAGTTAAACCTTCCTTTGCATACTGAAAGTTTTGTGTTCATTAATATCTGAGTATTGTAGACTACATATAAAAGAACAGCTGCCTGATTTTGGAAAATGTCTTATGTCAATATTAAGTGATAAGAGTCTCTCTGAATGACTCTTTTGGCCCCTTGATAATGTCCAAATACTTTTAATGTGGTCTTCACATGTAAGAGAATTTTTGTACCAGTGTATCTGATAAGCACCTGAAAATGATGATCAGAGTAAAAGCCAAAAAGGAGTCCTTTATAAAGGAAAATTGTTCCTGCATTTGAAGTGCTCCTTTTCCTAGATAAATAATATGTATCTATAAAAGTGTGTTGTACTTGCTGAAGGAAGCAATAGTTACAGATGTTTTACCAGAAAAGAGGGTAGTTTGCTTATGTCCATTTGTTAACGAGTGAAATCAAAACGTGCAGCCTCAGAGTGTCAAGATAGGTAATCAAATTGCAACATCTATTGCTAACAGGTGACAAAAAATTGTTGTGGGCCCATATGATGCTAATTTATAGCAACATAACCGCAGTAAAGTCAGTGGAACTATGCAAGCTTATGTAAGCCAAAAAAAGTCTCATGTTTAACTCTCATTGACTCTTGACCTTTTGCGGTTCATGCTTGGTTCTTTTATTTGGTGCAGTACAGAATATGACACTTTGTTAATCACTTTTGTTCTTTTTATAGTACCTTTCATTTTCTGTTCCTGATACTCAAGCTTAATGCAGCTATGTTTGCAGTTACAATCCTATCAAAAATATCCATTTGTGTTCTTTGTTTTTCCATTATCATTAATGTTACAGTAGATTTGGCCATTAGTTTTAAGGATTTTCAATGGGTTTTATGTGAAAATCAAAATTTAGCCATGAATTATGTTTTCAAATTTTGCTTTCAAATGTAATATTTCAAGGCATTGACTAGAAAATAACTGCTCACTAGCTTGCAATGAATACGTTACAAGCTATTTGCTGTTGGAGCAAGCTTACACAGTGCTGTGCAGGGCAGCCCTCTGCAGGGTTAAAGTACAGCTTCTCACTCTGCCATACACTCCCTTAATGGGGACTGAGAGCCTTAAATAACCTCCTTTAATCCTTTCCAGAGCACTGTCCCAAAGAGTTTCAGCTTTTGCTTGCAGTAACCGACCCCCCTCTCCCCCCTTCCCCCCCATCCTGGCTGTCTTGGTGCAGTGTAGAGCAGGATTACAATTCAAAACTACAGTTCTGGAAAAAACAGAGAAACTATCTGTGAAAAGCAGTGTGAGGTTAAATAAGAACACATGCATGTTTCTCACACAGTTTGTAGGGTACTTGATTGCACAGCTCTAAGAGGAAAACTTGTTTAGCAGGAGGTTCTTCAGAGCTCATAAACTGAACACAAATCAATAGGGTCAAGTTGTTGCAGTAAAAAGTAATAATCATCAAACTGGAATGGGTAAGGAGGAATATAATCAGTAAGACATGTGAAGTCATCTGCCACATTTGACTCTAAAGGAAATTTGGCTAGAGCATACTATGCACACCCCTGGGCAATGCTTTCCTGGTGGGATGTGGCTCTGAGAGAGCCGAAAAGAGGAACAGGAGTAAAGAAAAGACTGAATGAGAGGCATCCTGAAAAAGTTTTTAAGATCTGTGTTGTTTATTCCAGACAGAAGAAAACTCAGAGGAGATATGAAAACAGTTTTCAAATACATAAGAGGCTGATTCAAATATGAAGAGAATAATATGTTCTCTTGACCATGTTAAATAGGCCAAGAAGTAATGCACTTAAATTGTAGAAAGTAGTGAACTTAGATTGTTTACACTGGATGTTAAAAACGTCCTTGCAATAGTAAGTCTAGTGACGTACTGGACTGGATTGCTCGGAAATCACCCAGTAATATGTTTTTTTTTAAAAGCAAGTGAGAATCAGCTGTCAGGGATATAGCTGATCCTGCTCTCTCCTTAAGCTGTAGGACTTACTAGAATGGATAGTTCCATTTCAGCCTGTGAGAGTACACAAGGAACCCAAATGTTATTCTAAGAAAGAAAGAGTCAACCCTGCCACCCAGCCCCCAAGATCTCATGGTTCTTATACAAATCTCAGGATTTGCAAAGGCACAAGGGTGTTGGCTGCGAATATTTCAACAGCTGACAGTTGACAGCACTAGCAACCTGAATGGAAATCAAAGTTACTTTACAATGGTCAGCACAAAATTAGCTATGAAAATAAAATTTCCATCTAAATAGATAAAACAGCTTAGGAGAGGGGTGAAAAGGGAGAAAAGAGGGAAGTGAGGCACGGCTGGAAAAGTAGTTTGCCCATGGTTGGGGTATGTGTCAGCAGCAGAACCAGGGTTGAAACTCCATACATTAGTCCCAGGGCAGCATTCTAGGTCGTATTTTGTGTCATATCACTTGTTCCAGTTAGGCCACTCACTTGTGGAAGGTGACTGCAGAATAGGGCTGGAGACCCTATATATTTAATGAAAAACATTTCTTCCTTGGTTTAAGTGGTGTGAGCTTGTAAGTCCTTTAGTCTAGCCACATTGTTTATAGTGTTCTTACTAAGGCACCTGAGGGTTTATGTTTACCATCGAGTCATTTGTATGTAAACATTGCCTGACTGAGCAGCAGGATCTTACTTTCAGCTACATCCTGTCTCAGTTTGTCCTTGGCCTGCAAACAGAGCCCTGCCTTCCAGAGGAGAGCACGCTGTCATTCGTCAAGCTAGATTTACCTCCTTAGGTATCAGCAGCACATGGCCCATGTACCATTGTCATGAACCTGCATTTTTTCCAGGAGAGAAACTCTCTACTGTCATTCCCAGCCTCCTTCTTTCTTGTGCTTAAAAATTAGAATGCTTTATTGACCCCCAAAAATGACATCAAGTACTTTTCATCTGACTTAGGGTATTAGAACCTTTAGAATACATATTTTCTCATGCCTTTTCCTGCAGCCACGAAGATGAAAAAGATTTTCTTTGAGATTCTTGCCTATTCACTCCTTGCCTATTCATTCATGGGATCTGAGGCTTTAAGAGCAACCTCCTCACCTTGAAATCTAGAATGTATTTCCAAGAGTTAGCAACAGTGCTAGCAAGTACTGAAGCCCTCAGGGAAGAAAGATGTGAAGCACCACAGTAAAAGAATGAGAAGGAAAAAAAATTAACCAGCCATAAACAGAGAGGTTATTCCTAATCAACATGCTTATGGGTATGCATCTAGCAATTATTGTTGGAGACAGAGCTAAGAAATCTCTGTGTTCAGTTAAAGTACCATTACTAAGTGGCTGAGAATAACACATCAATTTTATTTGTAGACATTACCAAGGAATGATGACTTTTTCTTCCTGGGGCGACCAGTACCTCTGAACTAGATATAAGCTCTGTCAGAACAATGCAATGCATGCTGGATATATTCTTCAAAACTGTGATTTGTTAAACAAAGTACAGTGGGCTGGTCAAGTAGCATTGCTGTCACTGGGAAGTGGATTGGAAATGACAAAGTCAGCAGTGCTGGACTGATATGTTTACAGATACAACGTTTGTTTTCACAAGGTACAGTAAGAAGTAAAGTTTCAGAGAAGGGTGCAGTAGACTTTGCTCCTACCTTCAGATCAACAAGTACTGGCCAACAGGGCTTTTAAAATAATGTTTGAAATGTTGGCAAATTTGGCATACAGAAAGCACTGCATGATTAAGAAGCCCAGGAGATACAGAATTGTGATATGATGGGTAATTCTCCTAGGTAAACTCAGGGGAGCAGTTCCGTGTTTGAGCTGTGTCGAATACAGCTGCATTTGGCAGGAGCACCGCTCTGGGGCACAGCACTACATATAGGGTAGGAGACTGCCTGACTCCTCTACAGCTGCAGAAAGCCCAAATGCCTCTAATTCTGCAGCATATTGCAAATGCAGAGAGCACCCTTTAGCACCTGGCTCACTGCTGACTCCTTGTTCTTTTGGGCATAAAAGTACAGATTGTCTGGGGCTGAGCTACGGCAGAGGTCAACTCACTAAAAAGCAAGTGTAAAATAATTTTCACAGCAATCCTGAAGAGAATAGGCCAAATTGCTGAAGGTCACATAAGTCATACATATATCCCAAAGCCTTACCTCTTTAAGCTGAAGGAGACTTGTCCATTTTTGGACACATGAATGCAAAACAGAAGTTTGGCATTAGAAGCAAGCCAGGGCTCAATGCATGTAGGGCTTACTAAGGATAGTTTTATTAGTTGGCTACACATTGCTATTTAGATGTCTGCTGTTTAATAACATAAACTAAACAAAATTAAATGAATCACAGCCTAACACGTGAGACTCCAGGCACATGCCACCACATCAGAGATTTAACAGACCTACCTCACGAGGATGCTAACACATGCCCAACACACCAAGTTCCTCTCTGTTACAGGGATTGGCTCATTAAGAGGGGCTGGGGTCAGCCTCTCCTGTAGCCAGAAGCTGTTTGTCAGATGAGGCCAATCAAGAGATTATAAAAGTCCTAAGTGCCTTATTTAGAAAGAACTGCTAAAAGAAACAAGTGGGCTTGGGTGGCAAGCCTGGGATAGTGGCCTGCACTGCAGGCTAGGGGATGGTTCTTGTAGCCTTCTTAGCCTCTAGTTCAAGGAAATTCCTGTATTTCTGAAAAATAAACTGAGCCCTAACAAATAGGTGCCTGATCCAGATTCTGGCCATACTATTAATGCATCCTATACCAAGCAAACGATGCCGCAGCCAATGCTAATCTATGTTTAATATGCAAAAATCTTAACACCACTAATTATGTTCTTCAAACGTGGTCATATTCCTCACGTATATCCCACCTGGGCTAAACCTGACACACGTAATTCTTTTTAAATCTTGTGCCAAGCTATCAGTGCCAGCAAATGATTTGTTTTGTTTTTCCAAACTCTTTCAGATCCCTTCCCCAGAAGTATTTGAAGATTTGATTAAATATTCATTCCACACAAATGTATTTGAAAACAACATCGGCTATCTGAGATTTGATATGTTTGGAGACTGTGAACTTCTAACCCAGGTGTCCGACCTACTGCTAGAGCATGTTTGGAAGAAAATTGTTCACACAGATGCATTAATCATAGACATGAGGTAAACCTTTGAATGGCAAACAACCAAAGCTCTTTCAAAACAGCATTTTATTTGTAACAGTGGATTAGCTTTACATGGCTTACTGTCCTGTTTACAGGCTAACATTGCTGGGATTAAATGAGAAAAGGAAAACAGCCAAGGAAAACAGTAACAGTCTGGAAGTGTATCTCAAGATAAATTATACCATCACTTGGAATGTTTAGAACTAAATTAGTTAGGACCTAAATTAAGCAAATTTAGGGAATATGTTGCAGAACATAATCCTGGATGTTACATCTGTTTTCTTTCTCTGATATCCTTCTAATCTAACTCTGCATGTGCCTTGTATTAATTATATATATATATATATATACATGGCTTAACTAAATCTTTTACTGCAGGCAATGGTCAAGGGATTGAGTAGTCAGAAAAGCAGACCATGTGCGAGGCTGTTCTACAACACCTAGTTTGCCATGTCTGCAGTGCTAATTAATAAGACAATTATCCTGGGCAGTCAACCCTGTACAGAATGACCCCTGTGCACAGAGCACGAAGGTGGCTTAAAGGCACTGTAGCACTCCCAGACCCTGCTGCAGTAAGCTACAGCACCATGTGCCTGCTCTTGACTTACAGTTCTGTTGGACACTCCAGTGTGTCAAAAACGTTCCAAATCTTACACGCCAGAAGATGGCATGCATTTGTTGACAGCTACAAAAGGAGATGGATATCAGAAATATACATTTCCCATACAATATATAAGCCATTTCCTTGTTTCTTGGTCTAGAGCTATTGTTTGTGAGCCCAGAGCATTACAAACACCAACTAAAGAAAAGAAGGTTTTTGTAAGAACTTGGTTTTAATACTGGAATCACTTATGTCCATTGCCATCATAGGGCTCTCAATATTGTTAATCTTCTTAATATTCTTCTGAGACTTACAGTATGTGCAGGCAAAAGTGAGCATGGTCGTGAGGACAGAGAGAGAAATCTCACTATATGAGCACAGAAAGGCAGGGCAGCAACCAACAAAACACATCTATGACTGAATTCAAATTCAGCAAAGGCACCACCATCTTCCAACAGACTTCATAAAGGACTGAGACTTTCCTCTTTCTTCCCCATTTTTTTTCCGAAGCTAAAACTCATATCAGGGCCAGAGGCAATAAAACAGCAAAGCTGAAATCATGTCCTGGGTATCAATAGTCTCTAATGAGACCTAATGGTTTCATTATAGTTCTCTTGTGTCACTTTGTGGTTTTTGTATTTAATGTATTCCCAGCCCTTTGAATGCACACAGAAGTCCCAGTCTCTGAAGATATATAAAAAAGACCCTAAACTTTTTACCTTTTGAAATTCTCCCTAAACCAATCTTATGATTTTACAGCAAGGCTGATAATTTCAATTTTACATGGGATTAACCGTATCAAATAATGTTTCTCATTTTACAAGTTTCCCTCCCTGGAACAGCTGGGCCACTCATGAACTTCATATTTTGATAATATCAGTTTTGCATGGAATTAACCATAATGCGTAACGTCTCTCACCTTAATAGTTCCCCTTCATGGAACAGCTGTGCCACTCATGAACTTCGTATTTTTAAGCTTCATCGCTTTGAGAAGAGACACTGATAAACTAAACAGCTTCCCTAATGTCACCCAAGAAGTCTGTAATGAAGGAAGTACTGGCCTCCAAAAGTTAAGCTAAAACTCTAACAACTGCTCAGTCATTGCCGACTAAAGTCTGCAGTTTCACTCTCTGCAAGAGTCCCAGGAAGAGCTCTAGCTGCCTGCTTGCTGCTCCAGCCATGATGTGAGCCATGGGGTATTGGACTCAGTGGGGTTTAGCTGCCTCCTGAGCTGTTCAGCAGCATCAGAACTGCCCAGGACATGCTGAAGAAGCTTATTTTGGTTCTAGCCAGTCACAACGTGAATCAAGCACACAGCTCCCAAATGCTGCAGAATGAAGAAGTAGCTTCAGTCTTTGGGGCCTCTTAGGTTATCTAAGCCTTCTCCAGAGGTGAAAAAAACCCAACAACTTAGTTATGACTGAACAAAAATAATTTTCTAGAAAGTTTTTTCTGTAATGTCAGTGCCAGGCACTCCTAACATCACCTACAGGAAAGCAGCCTAGCTATCTAGTACCAGTGAGCAAAGCACAAACATTTCAAGTGCTCTGCGTGCTCTAGTGTTAGTGAAAAATTACAGGCAAGAAATAATTTGGTGTTCCATGGTGTGTATCCATAGAAGATGGTCTCTGATAACACTTGGGCTCTTCAATTAATTTAATCTTCGGAGGCTGGAATGAAATGAAACTAGAACCAGTTTTCAAAAATTCCTGTCCTAAACAAAGCAGCTAACACAAACTTCAGGCACAAAAAAAAATGGTCAGCTCTTGTAAGGTACCAAACACCAAGCATTTTCATTGTGTGCAGCAGGAAATAAGAACACAACAGTTCTGCAAACCTATGTTGCTTAAATTGGGAATTACATTTACATGTTTAGGTGTTTACTTACACTGTTTATGTCAGTAACAGCATGGGTTGTTCAGAGTAGAATAACAATCTGATTTCTTCTGCAGATTAAGAGTCTTCGCTTACTTTCTGATCTTTTTCCAGGTTGAACCAAGAAAAAAACAGACCATTCAGTTTTCTGTTTGCTTTTGAAGTCAGTCTTGGGCAATAACAGGCCAAAACTTCACACAAGATTTTGTTTCTCTGATTAATGTGCAAATTCTGAGAAGGGAGAATGAATGTAAATGTAACAAAATGTAGTCATAAGCCCTTTCAGTACTGATGTTAAGGAATGATACTGGAAAGGGAGATTTACTGTCTGTCACAAATTTTCAATTGTTTCCTTAATATTTTTAATTTTTGAAAAGGTACAATATTGGGGGCTCCACCACTTCCATAGATATCCTATGCTCATACTTCTTTGATGAGGGACACCAAATTCTCTTGGACAAAGTTTACGACAGACCCAGTGACTCAGTAAAGGAAATATGGACCCAACCACAGCTCAAAGGTAAAATGACAATTTCTTTTCAGAGTAGCTTTCATTCCAGATATCCTTCCTTGTGTACTTTAAAGTGAGCCATTAGACATCACAACTCATTTGGTGAAAGCACTTGCCATGATTACCTCAAGCTGCGTAGAGAATGTGAAAGCAAAGATGTGCATTTCTGCCATGTCCTTCAATGCCCTCTATAAATAACAGTTAATCTTCCTATGAATGGCATAAGGTAGGCACAGAGGTTTGTAAACTGGTCCCCAGAAGTTTAGCTGAATACCGAGTACAGCATTCGTAACTTATTGCTTTTATAAGTTGCCAAAATTAAAAATAAATCCTGTGCTACCTACACATCTAGTAATATCTCTTCCAATACTCATACACAGTTTTATATGTAGCTTCGTACTTCCTGCCTGTGTAATCCACTATTTCAGAAGATGAAAACACCCATGATAGCCCAGTTTGTCCAGAGAATGCAAGAGAGAAAGAGAAACACTAAATTTTGCACATCTGGTGAGTCTGGAGCACACACACCCCTACATACCCTGCCCCACCGTTCATGGAAGTTGAAAGGATGCTGCAACATGCAGAAGCAGAGTTCCTCAGTGCTCATTACGTGCAGTTAGAGTGCTAAGAAGCCTTAAACATCAGTTTTAATTCTTTTTCCCTTTAAAGCTAAGACAGTACCAAAAAGGTATCACATTGACATCTGCAATTGTTGCCTTGGAACATGCTGAAATGGTTAAACTTTGTCACAGGGCGCAGGGTCCATCTATTTTCCCAGGCAGTCAGAGGTGGCTGTGCTAAAGGATATGATTACTATGGACACATTCCAGTTCCCATCAAAGAGAACAGGCAGACTCATATTAACTTCAAAGGAGCTGGATCTGGTCCTGTATTATATATATCTACTGTGAAAAGGGTCTTCTAATGGATATTACATTTATAGTGAAATGAGAAGAGCAAAGATGGTGTGAAAATTAATTACCATGCTATTGGCCCCACTCTTACAGTTCAGTGTGAGAATTTTATGTCATACTGTAACTTCCTTAAAGAATGACATTTTTAGAGCAGTTTAGAGTCATTTTCCAGTTATCAGGTCCCAGCTATGATGCACCGGCCACTGTTTCAAAGGAACTAAGTTCTCAAAAGTGTATCTAGTGTGTTCAGATATATTGAAAATAAGAAGAAAAACCCTCCTACTCCTGACAGCTGGTTTAGATAAGAAAACGAAATAACTTGGCAGCAATTCTAATAATAAAGCAGTGTTTATTAGAGGGTTTGGGACAAAGGCCATGCAACAGCTTCCATTTATAATCACTACAATTAAAATTTCATAAAATGTCACCTCCATAGTTTGCAGGCCAAGCTGTCTATGACAGCCATGTTCCTAGAGCAG
>NW_008591581.1:0-22299 GCF_000691845.1 Merops nubicus | reverse complement strand
TCCTGCTGGAATAGTAAAAAATACCACTTTCCTTACCTGCCTTTCTCACTCTTTTGATATCATCTAGTGCTCCTGTAAAAGTCAAATCCAACAATAGTAACCATGAGCTGGCCTCTCAGCTGCTGGACCAGTAACAGATGGCATAAGACCATCACATAGGGTGACAGTCTTTTTTACGGTACAGAGGCTGAGCTAGTGTAAAAAGTGCTTTAATACCATCATAGGTACAAAATGCATTTCCAAACTTCTTTGCTTGTTAATAGTAAGTAAGGAATGAAGTGTGTTGTGTCGTGGTTTCTCCCTCTCCATTATGCAAGTAAATCTCTGAAAATGGATTCATTTCTGATGCTTTTTGTCCTATCTGGCAGGGGAGAGGTATGGCTCTCAGAAGGGGCTAATAATCCTTACCAGTGCTGTGACAGCTGGGGCTGCTGAGGAGTTTGTATACATCATGAAGAGACTGGGAAGAGCTCTCATCATTGGGGAACAGACCAGTGGTGGCTGTCATTCTCCACAGACCTATCAAGTAGATGATACCAACTTTTACATCATCATCCCCACCTCCAGATCAGTCACCTCTGCAGAGAGCACTTCTTGGGAACGGAAAGGGGTGGCTCCCCACATGGAAACACCAGCAGAAGCTGCACTCATAAAAGCAAAGGAGATGTTTAGTGCTCACCTGCACAGCTCTAGATAGCCCAGTGGGAGAATGTGCCCCTAGTTCTTAAAGAAAGCAAGCTGCCCCCCCAAATGTACACCCTAGAAAGGAGTAGGAACTTCATTTCAGTCTCTATGGTCAGTGATTGGTTCCCTGTACCTAACTCAAAGTGACTCCCTTTTCAACATGCTGTCTTCTTTACCCTGTTCTGTGGAACCCATCTCTCTCTGGACATGGTTGGAATACTTGGACAATTCACAGGGGTTTCTGGATTCTTCCCCTGTGATCAAATGCAAATGTCAGTTGTTGTAGAGTCTGGTTTTGATGGTTTAGCTCCAAATCACAGATTTCTTTCGGTCCCTTAGAAAATCTCAGTTGTTAGTATTGAAGGCACGTGAACCACCTCAAAGCATCTACGCAAAGATAGAAAAGGCACCACTGCTCCTTTAGAAATGGTGTACATTCCTATTTATGCATCTTAAAAAGAATTAAAAATATTTGGGAGAGTGTGTTTTCCAAAATGCAAGAGGTAAACTAAGCCTCTTCTCCATTTCATCATTTAGATGTACTAAAAAAAACCATTCCCAGTCAGTCAGGGGTGCCCAGAGTCCTGATATTAGTTACATGCCTGCTTCTCCTGTAGTAGCTGGCAGAGGGAGGGGTAATGAGCAAGGGAAAGGCAGCACATTGACTTTTTCACCCAGTGCTTCTGATCAACAGACTCAGGGAAAAGAATCATATGTTTTTACTTAAGGCTAAAACAAGAGTGCTGTGTATCCTGCCCCAAAGACAAGAATAAACCAGAGAAATACCCTTTGCACCCTGCTAACAAGTTACTTATTGAGTAACAGTTTATTCAAGGGCAACTAACAGAATTATTATGACAATTCCTCATCTTTCTTACAATCCTTATCTAACCATCTGTCTTTGTAATTGTTGAGAAATACATGTAACTCTAGTCTAGATCTCAGAATTTCTAAAAAAATGCTAGCTGTGAGGTAATTAAGCTAGGAAAATGGTTCCCCAATATTTAGTCAGTTAAAGCCAGTAGTAGATATACATTGTTGCTTGCCTGCTCATTTGTCAGTTACTTCTGTGTTGGTTTTTTTTTTTTTTTTTATAAACTGTGTTTAAACATCTGACTGCAGAGAATGTCTTTCAGCATTTACAGGAAAATAACTTTAACAATCAAATAGACTTTCCATCTTTTTTACTACTTGCTTGTCTTACCAACTAACTCAGTGTGATCACTAACCTGAACTCTTTTGAGTAATTTTCATGTTCTGATTTTTATGCTAGCTGTTGAACTTCTCGGTGTTGTGGAAAATATTGAAATTATTTTAAACTCATACAGAGTTCTGTGTAAAGGGATATATGTATGAAGAAAATTAAATATTCTTAATATGGAAACGACTGGAGTAGTCAATGAATGAGTAAACAACACTAACGTATTTCTTCTCATGTCTTTAAAGCCTCTTTAATGTCTCAATGATCCAGATATACTTCTTTGTTTTCCTAAACACAATCAGTTGTGCTGTCATGTACAAACAACAGTAGCTGTTAAACCTAACATTTAAAAACTTTAGCCATCCATTCAAGGACCAAAAGTTATACCATATGGGCACAAACAGCAAATAATTTCTTCTCATAGTAATATGGTAAGTACTTAGGAATAACAAATATGTTTAGAAACTGGAATCCAGTTTGGAAAACAAACAATGAAGATGCATTTCCTGGTCCATTTGAAATGAGTAGTGCTGTTAGTTCACTGAAATGATCACATTCACTGGAAAATTAATGTTCGACCTCTACAAATGTTATTAATTGACAAAATATTATTTACTATTTCATAGGTCACTTAATGGCTAATTGGCATTTAAACTATTAGGCTAAACAAAGGCCAGTGCGTTAAAAACCATTTTTTGTCCCTGTGTTCCCAAACTGCTATGTCATGTTTACTCCCATCTCAATGCTCTTAGAACCCAGACATTGCATGGTGTAAATTGTGTTAGACTGCACTTTTTGTTCGAGGTAGAACCACAGGAAACATCTTGTTTGAAGACACTGAAAAGACTAGCTCCCTTATCTCAGAGTGGAGAGATAACAAGCAGAATAGATGAATTATATCCTATCCTATCATACTTGAATACAGTGAAGTTGAAAGGAGGCAAATTCAGAACTCACAAAAAAGGAAACACATGTAAGGACAGAACCCGCAGGACTCACTGAGGCAAGTGGCACTGAACCTAGTGAGACTGTACTTTTTAGAGGTACCAAACACTTCTAGAACATCTGGAATTATGACAGGTAACAGAACTTGCCTTGAAACCTACACCTGTGCTTTCAGAACTAAAGCAGATCTCTAACATCTATGTGGTCAAGAACTTGTTAGGGTTTTTTTTCCCCCACAGCTGCCTTCTGCATGGATCTTCTACCTTCTTCTACAGTGTCAAGGAAGAATTAAATCCTGAGATATATGTCCCACTGTGTATGGATGCCTCACAGGTTTGGCTCCACCTTATACTTTTGATGTTTCTGGTGATCTCTAAAATTGTGAGCTCAAACCAAACCATGACCACAGCACGGTATGCTCAACAGACTTCACAAAACTGTAGAGAGTAATTGTGTAGAAAATTTACACTATATTGAAAGGTGTTTACATCACAAAATTATGAATGAAAATTAGTTATGGAAAATCTCTGGCTCATGGCTTAAATTTGAAACTTAGGCAGAAGTTTTCTTAGGGAGGGACAAGCACTTTTGGAAGTGCCCTTTCACAACACAACAGGTAACATGCTGAAACTGCCACCCTTCTCTCTTCTGGTTCCAGAGCTGACACAGATGATCATCGGTTTACAGCGCTACTCCCTTGCCATCCCACCTAGAAGAGCTTCCTAAGGTTTAATCCTAATAATATTCCTTTTAAAGGCAGGAAGAAATGAGCTGGTATATCTGGCCTCCTAGCAGTATGATTTTTCTCCTTTTAGCATTCAGAGAACTCTGACCAAGAAATGGCACTCAGGTTTTTGTTTTGTTTTGTTTTGCCTTGTTTTGTTTGTTTGGTTGGTTGTTTTGTTTTGTTTTGTTTTGTTTTGGTTTGGTTTGGTTTGGTTTGGTTTGGTTTCCCTACTATATGATGCATTCTTGCTCTCTGGAGAGTGTTTCTAATATAGTCTTCCATGATCACACCACAAAATCTACCCTAATCTAGTGATTTTCAAGATGTACTCTGTAGAGCAGTGGGAGCCCACAGACTGCATCAATTAGTGAAAAATTATCCTTAAAAAAGCAAGCAAATATATATTCTTCAAAACTATCTGAGTGGTGCTTCAGTGGAGAAGCACACTTTCACTGGAAAACGTTCAGCGAGCAAATATCCTAATGTGGCATTTCCTATCAGTAAACTCACAACTCACTGCAGGAACACAGCCTGAACAGCTAGGCTTGACAGCATTGTGTTATGTCCCTTTTTACTGACCCAGAAACAGATGTCATGAGAAACAGTGGTTTGATCAAAATGACACAGGCTAGCAGAGACAGGGAAAGTACCAGTCACCTGACTTCAAATTGTCTCTTCCTGTTTTAAAAACTAAAATCTTTTCTTTTTTTTTTCCTTCTAAGCGTTTCTACTTGTAGAAAAGATACAGGTCCCTGCTGCAAAATTACAGTATTGCACTTGGACAGAATACGGTCCTTCATGAATTTCTGAAGTCCATTTCTTTATGAACCCCGTGCTCCAGTGGAGTGCCTTTCCTCCACCAGGATTTCCTTTCATCTGCACCAATTTAAATGTTAAGACTTCGAAACATAAGGGAAAAAAATCTTCCAGCATAGCTCAATGATACAAAGTTTGTTTTTCTTTGACTCCTTAGGCTTCCTTCTGTCTGTGCGATATTTGGTTCACTCAGCTTTAATACAAATATTTTTTGTTTAAAGAAACAAAATCTGCAAAAATTTTAGATAAGTCCCCCATTTATGTTGCCTAGTTTAGATCAGTCAGGCAGTTAAAGTTGAGACACATAGAAGGCATTCCCTCTACCTGCACAAGGGGCTTTACACAGGTTTGTTTTACACATACTGAATCAAGTTCTGGTTCTGTTGAAATCTACACTGTTTTGCTCTGATGTTAGCACAGGTGTAGCAGGCAACAAGATATTTTATTGGTCAGTTGTGTGTGTAAACAAGTCTTAGTTCACAAAACACTTTAGTCAAGTACAGGAAGCAATTTTTCACTCAATTTTTATGTCAGCAGCCACTTACAAAGGAGCAAAGGCAGTATTGCATGCAAGTGTGATTTCCCTGATGCAAAAGGAAAATCCCCAATATTCACATGCTAGGACCAAAGTGCACTGCCCCTGCAGCAGGAGGAGGTGAGGACAGTACCAGAAATAAAGCTGATTAAAAAACTCTCCTCTTCAGTTTCACATTTTTAATCAGCTCTGCCACTTCCATAATTTGTTCTCTTGCCTTCCGGTGCCTTGAAGACATTTATACATGGACTGTCATCAGAGTATGTAGGTTGCTGTGTCTGAAATATGCCCACAAAGAAACTAGGTAAGAATTCTTACCTTATTTTTTTCCCAAAGAAACAGCTTCATGACATAAAGTCATCTCTTGTTGTAGCCTTGCTGCATGCTAAAGCCTCACACCATAAGCAGAGTGAGGAAGTTGGACTACTGGTGAGACCTCTAAGGACGTAGGTCTAACACACTACTGGAAGAGGTTTTGAAATTCAGCAGCTGATTTTCCATACTTTCTCAAGATCGCTTACACCAACACAAAACCAGTGGAAACATCTAACTGATTTGATTTGGTACTGCTTCATTTTAATCTAAATGATACACCAGGTGTAGTGCCCTGGAAAGACAGGCCCTTGGAGCCAGGTAATGTTGAAGCAATGTACCATCATAATTCTGGGGAGCATTAGACAACTAGTCTTGTCTTTTTCCAGAAGAAATCTGAAACTAGGTTTCTAACCATAAAACTTTCAAGAAAACATGACATCTTTCAGTAAGTGCAGAAAAGAACATTTTGCAGCAATGGTATCAAAAAATCTTCAGTCTTATTTATACTGGGAGATGCTGATCTTAAAGTAATTGTTGTAAATCAGGAGTATTAACATGGAATTATTCTGGATTTTCACTGGAATAAATGAGATCACAATCTGGCCGAAACTACTAGTGGGAACTATAACCCTACCCACATATGAATGCAGTTAGACCATGGAGTCCTTCATTACACTTTATGGACACTAACTTCACAGTAAACTGGCTGGCACCCAGATAAAATGAGATGGAGTGAAATTTGGCCCATTAAACCTTGCCATAAATATATTCCTTACATCGTAACTGTTATTGGACACAAAATAGAGATGGAAAGATTAGAAGGAAACCACATCATCCCCTACTCAATGCAAGGTTGTTCCCCATGCTCCGTGTTTCAAAGCTTTTGTTCATTATGGCTTTTAATGACTCTAGTGAAAGTGCTTCCACCACTGACCTTGGAAAGCTGTGTTACAATCCAACAGACCTTCAGTCTCATTTTATGTCTTCTTAACTCAGAGACATAATGTAACAGTTCAATCACTTTATGTTGGGAAAACAAACCTGGGGCACACTGCCAGTGGATGGCCTCCAATGAGTCAAATGTTTATGTTAATAGGAAACAGCCATGTCTTAATGTTCAACACCAATATATTGGGAAGAATATGGTCTCCTGACTTACAGAATCTCCCAAGAGATGGCAATGAGGGTAATATGTTGATCTCAAGTGACAGACTAAGACTCTCAGACTGTCTTTTATCACTCAGATGTGTCAGCCTAGGCATCGTCATAGGAACTCAAAGAAAACTTCTGTCCAGTGTGCAGCAGACAAACACTGGACTGTATCATCAGTATGGCAGAAAATAATAAGGAGCCTATTGCAATGTCCTTCAGCCTTAGCTGGGAAACTAGTGATCTCTGATCGTTCTCTGTCTGAAAGTGAATAATAGCAGATGAGGCTCAGAGACAGGCCACAAAACCATCAGCAACCTGAAAAAAAATACCATATGAGAGAGATAAATGCTTGCTTGAAAAATATGTTGTCATAAGCTATTCAAGAGCAAGCCCCATGATGGATTTTAAAAGTAATGAAAGGCTAATCAGATGAGTAACAATAGATAGTATTGTTGCTTACCTCCCCACACCTAGAGCAGTATGCACTCACCTGCTTCTGAGACTAAGCAGAGCTCAAACCAAAGTAAGCAAGAGAAAAATGTCTCATACAGACAGGCAATAGAGAGAATTTGGCACTTGCTTTCAAAAAAGCTGGAACTGGGGCATGTAGAAACTAAAGGATAGACAAGCTGGTCTAATGCAATGCGATTCATGTATGTCTGTCATTTTGTGAAGGGCATTCCTCTTCTAGCTGTTAGCAGAACAGAGCCCATCAAGGACAATTAAAGTGTGCAGATTCTCTCTATCAGTAGCTGATAGTAACTCAAATGACCTAATTGCTTCCTTCAGTATTAATCCACAGGCCAAACTCTACCCCAAACAGAAATGCACATCTACTAAAGACACACAGATCTTGCAAGCATACATCAGGGCAGACGTATTTGTATTCCCTGTCTACACAATAATGCTGACAACAGGTCACATTTTGATACAGATCCAGGTTGATCTGATCTTTGTAAAAGGTTTTTCAAAAGTGGCAGAGCCTAGAACAGAATTCAGATATACTGATTTACAAGTCACATCACTTTTGACAGTCTATCAGTCAGCTGTTGATAATCACATATTTCAGATAGAGTTTTAACTTCAAGTCCATTTCAAAGCAAATGAGATGGTTAGATACAAGCTTTTTACTCAGACTCACAAATCTGGTAAGAGAGCTGATTCAGCTAACATAAAGGAGTAGAAGTCCATCAATACCACTAGAAAAAGTATTGATGGACTATTTTTCTTTTAGTATATAAGCTCTGATTTTTTTATTGCTTAGAGATTCCTCATTCAGTGAGGTGGTTGTTACTTTGTATTTACATTGTACTGCACAGACAAGAGCAAATCAAATACAAGCAAAGAAAACTGTTTGCAAAACAGTATATTTTTTTCCCCCCAACTCTTAGCAAATTAATACTGCATGTGCATTCGTTTTACTAGTTTATTTCCTCAAAAATAGATTGACAAGGGCTAGGTTGATTTTTCAAAACTTACAATGCACTCAGACTCTTGTAAACATTTTATATTTTTTTGCAAAACATCTCTCATAAATCATTGTAAACAGTGATTTCCTGTAAGAAATGTAAATGTAAACTCAGAAAGAAATGGATACATATGAATGATGTGCCCCTTCTTTACCCAACCTGCCCAGTCCCTTGGTGAGATCTGTCTGCACAGCTCTAATTATGAGAAGTCATGTGCCGAGATAAATGGTGGCGTTCTCGGAAGTACTCATGGCAAATGGGACATGTTAGCTTCTCCTCTCGTCTCCTCTTGCACTGAGATTCAGTTGAGGAGTATTCTTTTTTGTGATGTGACCGCATGTGGAAGACTAAATCAGATGTCATGCGAAAGGACAGGTTGCATTTGGCACACCAGTTCTGGGCAGCCACTCCAAAGGGTGTGAAGGTAGGGGGAAGAAGAGTCAAGGAAGAGGAAGAGGAGGAAGACGTGGTGGTTGTGTTTTGTAACTGTCCTCCTGCTTGTTTGGGCCACGGTTCTGAGGTATATGGGAAAACATTGCTCTGAGTGATGCTTGTCTGCAGCATCTGAGCATTACACAAATCACTGACAAAGAACTTGGAATTGAGAAGAGTGCTGCAGCACATGATGTCTGTGGTGGCAATGAAGCCAGACAGCTCCCCCAGGCTCTTTGGTGACTCACTCACGGGATGAGAAGAATTTATTGCAGCTCTTTCTGTTAGACACTTACTGGGTTTGCTGAAAGCACTCTTCTGTTCTCCCCGGGCTCTAGTGGGCCACACAAAGGAGAATGCACTACCGGTGGAGTTCAGCAACATCTCCTTTGATACCTGCTCTTTACCAAGTGGGACAATGCCATCATCCTGTTCTGGCTCCTTTGGTCTCTCATTCCTCAGCTTCTCCTTTATCCTGCTGACCTCAGTGAAAGCACTCTGCTTTTGCTCTAAAGCATCCTTCCTAGCTGACTGCCTACCTGAACTAACCTTCCAGAAAGAACCAGCTAATGCATGCTCTCCCCCAGCCTCTTCCTTGCCCCCACAGTTATGTTCTTCACTTAGATTATTGGTTTTCTCTAACAACACTGCTTTCCTGCTCCTGTTGTTCTCAGCCTCTTCAGATTTTGCTCTCTTTTCTCCTCTGAGACCATGGACATCACCTTTACAAGCTGCCATTTTGACTTCTAGATCCCTTGCCAGGCTGTGGAAATTTGTGGTCTGCTCAGCTAAGTTGCTCTTTTCAGTCTTAGGGTTCTGGAAGTTTCTCCATATCAGGGTGCTCTTCTCCGGGACACATAGGAAGCGGACGTGGGAGAGATAGGAATGCTCACATTTAAAGAATCGTTTGCATTCTTGGCATCTCAACTCTGCAGAAACAGACAACAGATGATGAGTTTTGCAAGTGCAGAATCATGGACGGATGAACATCCTGACCCTGTAATTGACAGAAACAAAAAACCAGAAACATTTCTTGTGTCGTGCAAGATAACACAAGGTAAAGCTAATGCCAGTGCAGAATTAGGCCCCTTGCTGCTGTGGAAAATGGTTTACTCATTTTTCCCTCCATACACTACTTGCAGAAATGCTTTCATTCAGTCTCTCAAGACAAGTTTTTATGATGTAAATTGGCCAGTACAATGGTCTAGATAAAACCATACAGACTTTATGACAATTTGAAGTCTGAACCCAGATTTGGGCCTACATTTCCTCAGGAAATCACTGGCTTTAATATAGGCTGAATGTTAAATTCGATATACACCAGTCATAATGTGTTTTAGACTTGGATTTTGGCATGAGCCTCTATTTTCTGCATAGAGTACTCTGTAAGTTTAATACCTTTCACAAATCATATGGCAATAATGCCTGAAGCCCTTACTTAATGCTCATTTGGCAAACTCCTATACGCCGTAAGGCACTAAGGTGTATACACAGACTGTTCCTGTGGCACAGAAAATAATATCTAAAGTGAAAGAATGCTAGTGATGGTGAAGTGCTGGGGTTTAAACCCTCTGCCCTGAATGCGGGTTAGCACATGGATGATGTCCACAACCAGGCAAGAAAGACCCTCCTGATTGGTTTTCACCCAGGGTCTGGCCAGCCTTGGGTGGGAAGTGATGGGGAGATCTCCACCAGGTGCCCCCACCTTCCACATTAACTTGGAGGCGGGGCAAGAAGCCACCTCTATAAAAGCTGAGTGGTTATAGTGAGTTTGAGAGGTTTGTTTGTGTAGTGAATGTGTTGTGTGAGGCTTCTGGATATTGGAGGGATCCTCCTGACTGTGGCTTGTGGAGTTCCCAGGATGGCAAGGCTAGAACATGAACCGTCTCTGAGTCCCTACTATATAACTAACCTATACCAATTGTGTTTTTATCAACCAAAGGGAATGTACAAGAGTTTTGTTCCAGTCTAACTACATCAAAGTTTGGAGAAAATGACAGCTGGCATCAACCTTGGCATTGACCTGGCAGTTATTTTCTTGGTTGCTGTTGTCTAAATTTTTATTTTTTCAACAATTGCCAAGCCCATTTCTTTCAGAGTGATAAACTTTTAGCAATGTACCAGAATCAAAATCATTCCCTTTCCCTCATTACCACTGTCCCATTCTAAGCAAGCAGATTATGCTGCATGCAGTACTGCTTGGATTTTTATAACCCTGCTCATTTACAAGACTAAAGTTGAACAGGAACCCTCACCTGCTCCCTAAGTGAGCTAAAACAGGCATATTTACAGTTGCTATTTTAGCCTTTTAGGGTTCCAAGGTTTGTGGATAAACTTCCATTACATAGCTCAAAAAATTTGGCACTAATTGGTAGTGCATCACCCTCCACTGGAAAGTAGCAATGAAAATAGCATTGAGAACTGCAAATTTGTTCTTGCTCTGTGCGTCCAGCTCAACCCCCAAAGTAGAGGGTCTTTTCTTTTAGGTGACTGGCTAAGGATTTAGACAGGTTTTATTTCTTGTATTACAAGATCACCACATACTAAAGAAGCTGCAGATTCACTTCATTCCTCAGTGACCCCTGCAGTCAGGAATTTGGTACTTACCATTTTGAGGACTCTGAGCTTTTATTTCATTGAAACCCAAGAGGTTAGAAAGCTCCTCATCATACCAGACAAGCAGCTCCTCATTTTTGTTGATTTTCCTGGTAGAGCGATAATATAACTGACTGTTTTCTAAGTAAGCTTCCAAATTCTGCTCCTTGCTATTGGCAGCTGCTTGTACAAGTCTCATCCAAGGCAGTCCCGTGGGACTGTGCACAGAGGTAACATCTACCTGTGAGAAAGGACAAAAAAAAGGAAAGTTTAAAGTCTTGATAGTCAGAATAGAATTCCATTAAATTCAAGAACAAAGCCTTTTTTCTGCCTCACACAGAGCCATTGTGCTGCAGTTGTGGGCCCAATTTGTATGCCAGTGCAATCAATTTGACAAAATCATAGGGAGAAGGCTTCACCAATGTGAGTGCGGAGAGCTCTGGGAATACAGCTGCATGAAGGAAGAAAGAGGCACTGGTGCTCACATGTAACCTCTCATGGCAATGCCAGGGCTGCCACGTTGGTCAAACCCTAGCCCATTCATGGCAAAGCTGATGTCCCTTGTTGGATGCAGGTTTTCCCATGGGATTGCCAGATGTGGATCACACAGGTACAGAAGGTATGCTTCTCTGTAAGTGGGGGTCTAAATCCCATGGGAAAATGTGATATGAGTCAGAAGAGGTGTAAGTGCTGTGGTCTGGGGGTGTGAGATGCACAGACCCCTGGATCAGTGCAGCGTGAGCCCAGAAATGAACACGCACGCTAGCAGTAATGCATGTGGAGTTCTTCACTGGTGTAAGAGGATATGGATCAGGAGGTGTAATAATCTCTGATGTGCTTCCACACTCCAAGGAGAGAACATCCTGCTTATACAACTGTTTGGCTAGATTACATAAAAATCAGATTCTAGTAAATACAACCGAAAACCACTTACATGATATCTTTCCTTGTTCATAACGAAAATTATATATTCCTATTCCTGCCTTTGATAAATCAGTTAAATTAATTTCAGGATATCTAAACAGATAAAAACTTGTCAGTTTTTATATGAATATTTTTCATTAAATTATTTTTGAGAGTTATGAGGGGTTGATTTATTTTCAGTATGTGTGCATTCAGAAATACCAAACAGATTAAGTTAAAAAAATACTGCTTAGGTTGCAAGGTCAGGCACTCAGAAGTTAATTTTTTTTTTTTTAAGTGTGCTGCTCAAATTAAATTTCCCTTTGCTGTGTATATTACAACATAGTCCTGTTACATATACCGCTTTCTTCAGAAGACTTAAAAGTCATTTAGTCACAGGTTGCCTATGCTGTGGAAATAATATAACTATAAAACATTTAGCTTAGTCTTCCTCATTCAGCATGTGGCTCCCATCTTAGTTACTTTATTGCATTTGCTCTGAATAGGGAATGATTTATTTCTTCATAGGTTTTTCCTTGATATTTACCACAGCAGATCTATGTCCTCTGCCGTATTTGAAAGACGTGGAAGGCTTTTTTGTAGCTTGAAGGCTGAAACATAGAGTGATCAAGGGCAACATTTACATGCATAAAAAGCCTCAACTAATATTTGAAGCACTTAGTAATTGTTTAGGAAGGAAGGAGCTTGGAAATGAAAAATGTTGAATGACAAGTATGATCTAAATTTTACCCCAAGCAATGTATAGCTCTTTGTTTTCCACTAATTGCAGGGCAGCCATTCATTGGTATTTGATATCAGAAACAGTGTTTTGGCTATTTCTTTCTCTGGTTTTAACTCCCTCTGTTTATTACCTACCATGAAAAGCGTGACCACATTAGTAACTTGAATACAAGAAGGAAACATTCAGGGACTATTAAGAGTTAAATAGTATAAAGGAGAAAATAAATTATCATGCCCTGTAACTGGCCCTCTAAACACCATGGTAACAAACAATGATTGAGAAGTACAAAGTCTGACAGCAACACAGCCACACCTACCTGCCCAGAATGGTTGTAACTAATAGCTACGACAGATGCTGTCATTTATTAGTTTGTGTTTCAGAAATACTGAGCATCCACCTGGTGCTATAAGCAAAGTCAAAGGGAACGCAGTTGCTCCAGGAACCAGGACACCATGGAAAGATGAGAGAGCTTAAAGAAGGTGTGGAGGAGTAAAGGACAGAACATAAGATCTGGGTGTTGTCAACTAGAAGGATGCACCAACTTCAGTTTTTCCATGTGTTTAGAGGCACTACAAACCGTGCAAGTTCACCCTCTTCTGGAGATAACAATCCCTCGGATGAGTCTTTTGCACCCATATATGAGGTAGAGGTCACAGCCCAACAGAGTCAATCACAGCTAGGCTATGGAGGTGATGTGGCTTCCTTGATAGAGGCTGGAGAAGAAGGGATAGAATATGATTCTTCCTTAGAACCCAGAAGAAGCTGTAAGGGGCAGAGTAGCTCAGTGGGACAGACAGCTTTGTAAGGGGCTGGTTTGCTTTCTGCAGTAAACAACTGGCTGGAAAGAACTACCTGTGCCAACAGTTGCCAAGGCATTTTCTTTGCCCAAGAGTACAAATTGGCCCAAGGAGCATAAATGTCTCCAAGAGGATGGGGAAAAAAAAAATACCATAGAGCTCCTTTCTGAATTAAACATAAAAGCCCAAGTTGAGAAAACCATTGTTAGAAATAATATTCTCCAAAATCTTGCAGGAGGGCTGCTGAACTACAATGAACGTGAATCTCAGCTGTGAAGAATCCACCTTGGCAAATTATTCTGGTATGTGTTCTGTTTGTACCTTAGCCAGCTTATCAAAACCTATTTCATGTTTCATACCTCAGTGCCATGATAGAAACATAGTATCATGATTGAATTGTTAATTGTCTACATGCAGAGTTAGGAGCTTAACAATAGTTCCTCAGTTCTGGAAGATTTACCTTCAATTATAAGTAGTTACAAGGGTATGAGGCTACTAATTGCACCTGAAACAGCTACTTGCATAGAATTTGATGTATTTGCTGCCAAAAGACAGAGATCTGAGCCAACTCAGGCATCCAATTTCACAGCTGTATAACAATTACTTAGCTCAAATGTAGCAAAACACTAGAGCCATCCTTCTGGAGTGCTCCTCTGAGGTAGAAACCCTTTGACGCTCTTTCTTCAGTCTACAGTCAACCCAAAACTCCCAGGCAAAATACAGAAATATTCCATAAACAAAGCCTCATTTCAGGAGAGACTTTTCTCAAAAGGGCTTGTAGTTCTTCTGGTGTACTAACAAGACTGACCAATCAAGGGAACTTGTGCCAGATAAACAGTCAGGAAAACCCCCACGCCTCTTGTCTTTCTTAATTCATTTAAAACAAAAGTGTCAAACAGATATCTCCCAACTTCTGCACCTTCCATATTAGAATCACAGAACCACAGAATGATTTGGGTTGGAAGGGACCTTAAAGGTCATCTAGTTCCAACCTGCCTGTCATGGACCCGAACACTTTCCACTAGCTCGTGTTGCTCAAAGCCCCTCCAACCTGGCCTTGAACACTTTCAGGGAAGGGGCATCCACAACTTCTCTGGGCAACCAGTTCCAGTGTCTCATCATCCTCACAGTAAAGAATTTCTTCCTTATATCTAATCTAAATCTACCCTCTTTCAGTATGAAGCTGCTACCTCTCATCCTATCACTACACTTCCTGACAAAGAGTCTCATCCCATCTTTCCTGTAGGTGCCTCCATAGCACAGAAATCTTAGGAGAACCTGGATATCTCCCAGCTCCATCTATGCCATAGCATGTGGGAAATTTGCTTGCCTCGCATTGTAAAATACTACCTCTCTATGTTTATCTAGCCCAATGATGGCTGAGATGCACTCCAAGACACAGAAAGCCAATGTCAGAGGACAGTATGAGAAATATGAATTGTCCAATGAAAATGTTATGATAAACAATGGCTAGGGAATAAAAAAAATTGGAAACCAGAGCTGGAGAATTAACAATCCATCACAGTCCTTCCTCATCTTTCTGACCTTCCCTATATGACAGTTCCTTTTTTTGTTTTTTTTTCACAGAGATACCTCTTTGGCTTCTCTACAGTGATTGAAAAGTGCAGCTCTAATGCACACATATATATCTAAGGCAACATTAGGAGGTTCATGTACTAGTAGCAATAAGTTGTGGCTGCTTGAGTATTATGTGGGCTAGTTTCCTGACATACAGTTCTGTGCTGAGATCATTGCCATTTTGAATTTACTTTTATGGATAACTGAGCAAAGTGGGTTAATGCTTGCTCAGATCTATCAATAGGTGCTGTGAATGTACCACCTGCATGAATCAGTGCAATGCCAGTCTTCACTCTCTGCTCTCACAGGGATATCACATCTCCTCATACATCTCCTTTGTAAGGACAAAATGCGAGAATGAAGTTTCTAAACTATTTGTCCCTCTTTCCTCAGATTCCCAGTCAGTACAGAAGTGGGTCATCAGTCATCAGCGTAGAAGTGGGACCTTGTTTTCCTCTTGCAAAGAAAAGAGTTTCACTGAGACCCCTCCAGTCTACAGCTCATAAATCAGAAAGCACTGGCTTCTTCTCCCCTTTAAAGGAGCTGTTAGTTGTGCTGAAGAAAACAAAGACCTACCCCTTGGCAAAACTACCTTCTCAGGTATGGTGTAATCCTTTTTGGTGTGACTAACACTAAATGCTGCTTTTGCCTACCTTAAACACATAGTGGATGTTCCGTCTATCAGAACACTTCAGAGCAATAAAAGCTACAGTGTCCAGCAGGGTGTTCTGGAGCATGCAGGGTCCAAAAACAACTTCTTCGGGAATGTCTTGTGTGGTATGAACAGTGGCCAATGTGTCTGGAAAATGGTGATGCAGAAGTTTGTTGTCACTTGTCCAAAGGAATTTAGGCAAAGATGTAAGTTCCATCATAAATCTGTAAAACAAACAAGAAATCACATTTGCAATAGAGATGGAAATGGCAGGGGACACTACTACTTACAGTATCAAGACTTCCAGAAGCTGTAGGTGAATGGTAAGACCATGCCAAGACCTTGCTGGTTACAGAGTTTATGACTTTATTAACTTCCAGCTCAGAAAAAGGAAAATGACTTTTCACTAAACCAAAATCTCAGGTTTTAAGCAAGTGAGTTACTCTTTTCTGGAATAGGCAAACGCTCCCAGAGTTCAACTCCTGCTACACTGCTACTCTCTACAGCCAGGAATAAGAAGCTTTGGAAACAGTAAGCAAAATTTTCAGTAAGTGGAAATATTCTTGTTCAGCATATTCTCAGATATCCTTCTTATTTATTAGTAGTAGTCTGTAGAAGTATGAAGAAAGGTAGAAAAGGAAAACAAGAAAAAAGCAAGTATTTTTTGAAATGCATTTTGAAAAGTTGTGCTTTCTGATTTGGGTGTGAAACATCAGTCTAGTTTCTGGTTAAGTTACTACAAAACCAGGAATAAATTGAGTCACAAGTCTATCCAATCTGAATGCACAAAATCTGTGGAGACTGACAAAAAAGATTTTCATCCCATCTCAATATATATATATATATATAAGATATTACTTATTTGCAATTGCTGGGCAAACAAGATTAGATTATGACCCTTTGCATGGTGGTACCCTTAGTGTCATGTTAATAGAGATTGTTACTTTAGAGTCCTTAGAGGATGAATTTTCCTGCCCTGAATGTAGAATATTGCATTTTTCAGAGCAGAGCCAATTTCTGCAATACATGAGCCACAAACTGAGAACTCTATACACAGTGAAGAGGCAGGTTTGTGCTATTTGTCATTCTAAGCTTCTCTAGGTTTTTAATAAAGATATTGCCATCTCCAGCTCCCAGCTGGAGGTCATGCCATCAGGAGCTGGATCAGGTCCATTAGGCAGAGAAAATTAAAGAGAACAGCAACAAGCCCTGAAGAGGCCTTAGCCTAATAAATACTGAGATAGAAGGGGTGAAGATCCAGTTTAATCTTTCTCACTCTCTGCCAACAGAATTGATTTGTTAATCACTGACTCATGACTTAAACTGAAGTGATATAAAGTGCTCAGGAGAATTGCACTGAATTAACTAAATCAATTTCTAAATCAGTATAGTTAATTCTGTATAATTTCTTCCTGGTAGGCAAGGTCTAAGGCCCTACTATCAAAATTGTTATATATGCAGTAAGTAGTTAACATCTGAAGGATGAAGGCCTAAACCAGAAAACCAAGGAAAACAGTGGTATGTAAATAGTAAAAAACAAACAAACAACTGTAGATGTTTTGCTAGAGACTAGTTGCTAAGAGAACGACAGACTGGGTTTCTGCTTTCTGTTAATTATGAGTTTCATTGCATGATTTCTCAATAATCTCCTAAAGTTACTACTGATGTGAGAATAAAAGAATGTGGTCTGTGTACTTTTGTACAATATATAAAATATACCTAGATAAGTACAACCTACTTGTATTTTTGTGTTTCCATATAAAGTATAACAATTTTTAACAAATGGAAATAGTCAGTGTATTTATTTTAAATAATACAAAAAAAAAAAAAATATGTTCCAAACCAATCAGAAAATAAATTTGAGACCTAAAATGCTTAAAAGTCTCTCTAGATTAGAAAAAAAAAATGTAGAAAATAAATTATAACCTGAGACAGCTTTTTCTAAAGCATTCACCTTCAGGAAATTCCTGATTCTTCTAACATTATTCTACTTATCCACTTAGGACCCTAGAAGCTAGCTTTTCTTACTAAGATTTCCCTTTCTCTGAAATTAATCTGAATTTCTTCATGTAAACTGAGTGAGTGCTGTGCCTTGGCACACTGCTGTCATTCCAGAGGAAACAGAAATCCAGGGCTCTCAAAGCTGAGTTTTCAGTGGAGAAGGATGCTGGATTTGAGCACATGCACGTTTCCTAGGAAGTGGACGGGTGCTACCAGTGTGCAGTCAGCCTCTTCCTCCAGAAATCTCAGCCCAAGAGCAGATAATGGGAATCTGAAGAAGCTACGCTCCCTTCCAGCTAGCTACTGCTGCCTGCTACTTCTGTTTCAGCAGCTTTTCAAAGAGCTATCATAAATCCAATCCTAACAAGAACCATTTCTCCCAAGACTGAAAACGTGTGGACACCAAGAAAAACGGTAAGATTTATGTGTAACAGCACCACCTAGTGATTTCTGCCATAATATGTGTCCCAAAAAAAAGATTCACAAAGGGGCAGGACATGCTTTAGCATTGTTACAAGCCGGGTCTGCAAACAGCAGCTCCCAGACCACATCCACAGCCCACACCTCCAACCCAGATGGCTCTTCTGATCTCCTCGGTGAAGGTAGCAACACTTCCTTCCCAGCGACGTGTGTGCTACTTGCTGTGCTGCTTACTCCCTAGCCCCAAATCCTGAATGCAGAAAGGCTTCCACAGACCCAAAAGGAAGGACAAGAACTAATCCCCTGGACACAGGAGCCTCTCTGTCCTGCAGGCTCATCCTCCCTTCTGGGGAGGGGAAAGGAAGCCACCACTCCTCCTTAGAAGCACTGCCCTATGGCAAAGATATCTGGCCATGGGGTGGGTAAATCAATATTTATTCTCCAGTAAATAAATCAATGTGCCTTTCTTCAGTTACATTTCATTCACCTAGATTGATGGGATATGGGAAATGCAGGTTAATAAGGAATATCAGATATTTTTAAATAGACCTTTCCTCTATCCAACCTCAGCATCCCTCAAACTGAATATGCCATTATGGTTTTCTTATATCTAAGTGACTTGTGAATTAGTTAAAGATCTGTGATGGGTAAAAAAATCCCTCAAACATACAGGCATAAATGCCAAAGTCTCAAAATGCTGCCTTGGCAGCTGTGGTTGCATTCAACTCTTGCTCAGAAGGGTCAACTTTGAGAAAAGTTATGGAAAGGATGTACTCTGTGTACACAGCAAATGGGCTCAATACGGTCAGACTTGTACCAGAAGCCTTTGGCATGGGGAGATCAATCTCTTCAAATAATTTGTCGAATGCACCATCTAGTGTAACATCTCAGTATAACACAGTGTCCCAAGACAAAGCAACAGCAGGACATTCACGAGCCTCTAGCATTTTGAGCCTGTTGCATCACTGCAGCTTCTGAGCACTTTGTCAGGCACAAATTGCTTCTCTCATGAGTGGGTCCTTTTCTCTGCTGCATTCTGCTCAAGCAGGAGGTTAGGTGCCTCCAAAGATACTGAGCTTTGTAGGATCAGGTCTGGGTTATGTCAGGTAGGGAGAGTAAATTTGCAGCGTTCTCTTTTTGAAACACAGAAGGTAGACTGAAGATGTGCTGCTGGTACTCAGAGTGGAGAGTGGTGACACTGCAGCATCTTCAGAAGAAAGAGTGAAACTTTTTTCTACAGTCTCCAAACAGCTTGAGAAAACTCTTCCCTCTTCATGGACAAGCTTTCAACTTGTGCTACAGAGGCAAGTTCACCACCTGAAGAGTAACAGCAAGCAAGCATGACCACTGCTTTCAGAAATGAGCTGTTACAGATGCAAAGGGACGTGCTGCATCCTTTGGGCTTTCCGACCCGGGCCAGCACACCCTCAGAGGTTTCCATTACAAAGTACAGATTCATTCACAGGACAGTGGATTACACCTACTCGAACAAGTCCTGTAGAGGTGAGGGGTGGTAGGGGGTTCTCTGATAGCCAGAGCCCTTATCTTGGAGAACTAAAATACTGACCTCCCCAAGAGTAAAGATTGAGTCTTGAAATATGACTTGAGAGGAGACAGAGAAATTTAATTGATTTATTTTCTGAACACTCTGGTGGAGCAAAGGAAATGCAACAGATGAGTTGAAGGGTGATAAAAGGACCATGGTCAACAGGAGTAAGAAATGAAGGTGAGCTAAGTAACTATAAAATCTTTTCAGGCATCACTTCAGTATTATGGCTAGACTGTGGGACCCAGAAGCTGCAGTGTAAAAGAGGGTACCCACAAACACAGACACAACCTAAGTAATGTATTTCTACATTGCACACTTTTAAAAATCACTTTTTAATGGTTTTTTTCCTGTTAAAAGAAACATATCAGGCTGCATAGCAATTTCAAGGAAGTTTACTAACATAGATTTTACCTTTGTCCCATCAGTTTGAGGATAGTAGTGTCTGGACAGTGCACATGGAGGTGCCTTTTCAGCAAAGCTCAGGAAAGTTTATCAGTATCCCAAGCCTAAATTCGACCAGTGCTCCTCCCTCAGTAAGTTCAGTAAAATACTTATTGACACTCCACAAGAGTAGATCTCAACGGGGTATGGGCACGAGATTGCCCAGGGCCCTAATCAGCTCTGCTCTTTTCAGTCCTGCCACCATTCATTGCAGACCCAGAGACAGCCAAGGAGTGACAGTGTGCAGGGTCAGGTCTGACTGCTGCCAGAAGAGCATCTGCTGGGTTCTCAGAGAGGTGTGCCTACACCGTGCCAGCATGTGGTGCAGGTTTGCTGCATAACAGTCAGTGCAGCCTCAAAGATTGAAAGCACCAGCAGACAGCTCAGTATTGCTGAAACAAAGCAGCACCACATGTAGTGCTTAAAAAGAGGTGACAGAAATGAGCTAGAGCAGAGTACAAGCACAGTTAAGTAGGCCAGAACATAAATCCAAAAAACCTCTCAAGTCAGATGAAAGTTTAATTTTGATCTAGACTAAGCTCTACATGCTTTTCATTTGGTTATAATCTAAAGCAAAAACTTAAGCCACAACCAAAAATGCTTGTATTTTTGCAAAATTTTCCTTAGTTTTCAGGACCCTCCAACTTGAATGAGAGTTCTACCAAACCACAAACTCAGTACTTGACCTCTTGTTTAATTCTAAATCCAGTCTCAATACAGATCTCGCATCTTTGCAAACAGTCTTCACAGTCTAAGGAGTCACACTCATTAAGAATCCACCAATGGAGCCATCATGAGAAAAGGAGAAGGTATACTAGAATGCCTGGCATTTTTCTTCAACAGGCTGAAGTAGGTGAGAAAGAAGCCTCACATTTTTCATAGCAAGCAAAGAACAGAGAAAATGATCCTAACAGAATATTCTCCATCATTTCACCTAATCAATTATCCTTATGTTATTGATTTCCACACCTTAGCTACCTCCCTTAAGGAATAATAATTCTGCTGTGTTCTCACGCCTTACAGGTTTGACAGGTGTTGTACATATGACTACTTCACTCTTCCTCTACTGTATAGCCAAGTTTACAGAAATCTGTCACAAGGCTCTTTGTGAAGGTCACATCTTCAGCTCTGTAGCATGCACACAATGATATGCTTGCCTCAAACTGTCAATGTTGGGACTGCCATCGCTTCCCTGAGATATGACCCCCTCATGCAACATAATCCTGCTGTTCTCACTGATGTTCTGCATAAGCAGTTCCTACCCCTCTTGGCTCACCCACACACATCTCTGAAAGGGTGAAATAAAATGCATATTTATAGTGTGTTAGTAGCACATCAGAGTCAGATCACCTGTTAGACGAGGGGTACTCTCCATATTCTATCTGTCACAGATATGAACTCTTCATATGGATGAGTTTAGGGACTTGCTGTTTAATGGACTCTTCGTCCCCCAGAGAGTATCTGATACACATATACCATGTCCCTGAGTGATGGATTTTGCATCTTGATTTCTGAGAAGTATGACAGATCTGTCAAACAACAAGTACCTGTGGGCAGGAAACTCCCTATGGATTATGCAATTGTGGATGTTCCATCAAAAAGCACATGAAATAGATGGTGCCCACAGCAACTGCTCCTAGCCTGCGTGCTTCCAGAAGCAGTACACAAATTGCTAGTCATCTCTTGGTTTCCTGAATGCTCTTCCAAGATGGAACCCTGCAGTTAATCTTATTCTCCTCTCTCCCCATTTCCTAGCACTGGCATATTGTCCCATTAACTAACTAGGGTTATAACTTCTGCCTTCCAAAAAACATTTTGTATAGGTCCCTCAACTCATAAGAAAAATATGTTTATAGAGAGGGGAAGTGAGAAATGGGCATGGGAACAGTTCCAAGCCAATTTTCAGATCCCTGGTTTTCTACTATACGGCCTTCAGATGTCACTGCAAGATCTTCTAAGAAACATCTGGAAATGCCTAAATGTAGGAAGACCAATCTGAGCCTGCCTCCTGTTTTACAGGACTTGGCCTGATTCTCCTTGCCACAGTGACACTCTTGAACTACAGAATCACTTGGAGCTTCTTGGTGGTCATAAAAGCACTGGTAGCCGTGCTCAATATTATGATTGACTTTGCAAGTGTGGGAAACATTAATCTTTTGCAAGAGGGGAACCTCTTCAGCATTTAATTAGTTCAGCTCTTCACAATGATAAATAGGAGATAATAAAAATTGTTTCTCTTCAATTAATTTGATTTTTTAAAAATTTCAATAGCTTCTTCTATTTTGCCTTTGTATTCCATTTTGCTGTGGATTAATTTGCATATAGTGATATCACTTTCAAAGCAA
>NW_008591580.1:4347-5150 GCF_000691845.1 Merops nubicus | reverse complement strand
AAAAGTTAAATTATTGAACAGAACCAGTTCTGTTCTACTCCAAACCAGGTCAACGTTATTTAGTAGTAAAATGCACAGTAAAATACAATCCTATGTGTCTGATGGCTTTTCTAGTTCTGTTCCAGTATACCTATTATGTTATATTGTGACCATGTTTACAAAAAAAAAAACAAACCTGCTCCATAAAATGTTACATTCCACTAAATTAACTTCTTCAATCTGTTTTAAGCCCAACTGTGTGAAATTTCTTTTGTCCTTTTCAGTTTTTTTTTTATTGCTTCCAGTGAGAAAGAGGGAAGAAAGGTAGTACTTGCCTTCCTTTAAAATATATAAATAAAAATCCTACGTGATAGTCTGTAGAACAAGTTCTGTGCTTCTTCAGATGTTTTGTTTCTATTTTTCTATTCTCGCAAACTACTAGCAAGATGGTAAGACTTATTAGCTTTCAAAAAAAACAAAACAAAAAAACCCCCACAAAACCCAAACAAAAAAATACCTCCCCAGAAAACCCAAACCTAGATTCTGAGCCACACAGTGGTTTTTTTTTTTCTTTCAAGGTAGTTTGTTTCCCACCATACTTGTCTTATAACTTCAGCTCTTTGCCTCCTTTCTCCCCGCAGTGCAGACACCCCCCTGCCTAAGATTTATTCCAAGTACTTTTCTGTTATGTTCAGACCTGTCCCAAAGCCTGGCACAGTATTTATAATCTGTTGGTTTTGGTTTGCATGTGTTGTTACTGGTCTGTTATATTTGCCTCGGTGTCAATTTTTCGTTTTTTTCCTCTCAGAAGAGAATTGTAGGGA
>NW_008591580.1:0-4332 GCF_000691845.1 Merops nubicus | reverse complement strand
ACTTTGACCCAAGTATAAGGATTACTTTGAAGATGGAGTGCTCTTGCAGAACCTAAATCAATTTCAGAACTCTCGCCCTTTCATCTGACTAGAAGTTTCTGCATAGTAGAAGGAAAAAATGTATTTCATTTGACAGACAAAAGGACTTTCTAACTATATTTTTGACCTTGTTCTTGCACAATTCTATCCATTTGAGCTAGAAAATTCTTTATCTAAGTCAAAGCTTTGGTTAGTAGAAGAACCTTTCAAGGGTAATTAATGAATGGAATACTTTGGGAAATTCTTTTGAAGTGTTTTTTTTTATAGTTTCCTTCTCTCTGTCCAGATTAAGGATTAAAATTGTGCTACCTTAGATGTATCCAACTGGTGGAAGGTTATAGATTGTTACCTTATCTAGGTCAAGAGGATTGACAATGTTTCCTGATTATGGTTAGGTAGACTCTTGGAGCATAACCTAACAGTAATTTCCTTTTGGGATAAGGATTAGAGAATATCAACTTGAATTATCAAGCATCTCTGCCTACATCCCAATCCCTATTAAATATTCATAGTATGGGGGAGGGGGGAAACTGAGCTAAAAGATAAAAGATACCTTATCCAACTTGCCTGTGTGCTGTGTTGCCTAAACCTTAACCTCTCCAAAAGCAAGAATATGGGTTGGTTGCCTTTCTGAACATTACTTCTTTGCAGAAAAAGTTATTAAATGTGGATTGTTTTAGAGTGGGAGTAATGTGAGGCTTACCTTCACAGCTAAACCATTAAGTCAACTTTCCTGCTTGTTTTTCCTGTCATATAAAGCAGATTGAGGGCCCCAAAATCTGGTATTGGTTTCACTGCTTTTTCTTCCATCACACAAAACTAAATACCAAAATGATATGAGGGTACAGTATTTGTGGTAAGTTGACCTTGGCTGGCCACCAGATGCCCACCAAGCTTTTCTCTCTCGCTCTCCCTCTTCAGTGGGACGGGGGGAGAAAATAAGGTGAAAAACTCATGGGTTGAGATAAAGGCAGTTTAATAAAGAAAAGCAAATGCTGCATGTGGAAGCAAAGGAAAACAAAAAAATCTATTATCTACTTCCTATCAGCAGGTGATGTCCAGCAATTTCCTGGGAAGTAGAGCCTCAGTACATGTGAAGGTTGCTATGGGAGAACAACGCCTTAATAATGAACGTCCCACTTCCTCCTTCTTTCTCTTAGCTTTTATTGCTAAGCACAATGTCATATGGTATGGAGTATCCCTTTGGTCAGTTTGGGTCAGATGTCCTGGCTATCTCTTCTCCCAAGATCTTGCCCACCCCAAATCTGCAGACCTTTGGGTGGGGAAGCTGGGGAGACAACCTTGATGTTGTGGGAGCATTGCTCAGTAGTAGCCAAAACTGGTTATCGATACATTCTAGCTACAAATACAGAGCACAGTACTATGAAGGCTGCTATGGGGAAAGTTATCTCCATCCCAGCCAGATCCAATACAAGTATTTAAAAATACTTCTTTAGTTCTTAAGTCTTTCACATTGAAATTTGCCTATTATGAGTATTTATTCCATTATTATTTTTTCTATTTTTGCTTTTAAAAGGGATTTCAAATATTCAGAAATTATACTAAACACTTCAGCATAAATTCTACTTTTTTTTTTGTTTTGTTTCTCTAACAGTTTCTTAATTTATTCCAATATATAAACATGGGTTGGAAAAAGAAGGAGAAAAAAAAGGCAAAACAAAGCCTCTGGAATATATTGTTAGATTTCATCTGTTGCTACTGAAAATTGGAATGCTCAAACTTAAAGTTAAATCAGTAAATGTCTCAGGGCAGTTCCACGTAGGGTTCAGCTGGAGTTGAAGTTCTGGTTTGGTTTTGCACCAAAATGGATGGATAGTTAGTTAATTTCAAATTAATTCATGCTGAAAAAAACCCACATTTTTATGCTAGAGGCAATCACTTCATGCAGTCAGGTCTGTAGAACAAAATCATAGAATCAGAATGGTTTGAGTTGGAAGGGACCTTAAAGATCATCTAGTTCCACACACACACCCCTGCTATGGGCAGGGACACCTCCTACTAGAGTAGGATGCTCAAAGCCTCATCCGACCTGGCCTTGAATTTTTCCAGGGAGGAGGTATCCACAACTTCTCACGGTGACCTGTTCCAGTTCACCACCCTCATAGTGAAGAACTTCTTCCTAATATCTAATATAAATCTACTCTTTTTTCAGTTTAAAACTGTTGCCCCTTATCCTATTGATACCGGAAAATTCGGTACTTTCTAAGCCTCAGTTTGTAGTTTTAGAAAGTAGGCATTTCTTTATTACAGCATCAGATGTACGGTGATCACTCCACCTAACATGCATGCCCTGTGGATATTGATAGAGAGGTTATATAGCAGAAAAGCTTATATATTTTTTATATTTCTGTGGTGAGTTAACCCAGGCTGAGCACCAGGTGCCCACCAAGCCACTCTATCACCCTCCCCCTTTCCTCTCCCTCCTCCACAGAGCAAAAGGGGAAAGGAAAATAAGATGGAGACAGAAGCCTTGTGGGTAAAAACAAAGGCAGTCTAATGGAAAAAACAAAGCCAAGTAATGCTGTGCATGGAAACGAAGAAAAAAACAAAAACAAAAACCCAACAACGATTTATTCTCTACTTCCCATCAGCAGGCGATGTCTGGCCTTTCCTGGGAAGCAGGGCTCCAAAACACGTAGGGGTTGCTCCAGAGGACTGAGGAGTAGACACCACACCACCCCCCCATTTGTACTAGCTTTATAGTTGAGCTGACATCATATGGTCTGGAATATCCCTTTGGTCAGTTCAGGTCAGCTGTCCTGGTTATGTTCCCCCCAAGCTCCCACCCCCTCATCCCATTGTGGGGGAAATTCTAGAAAGAGCCTTGGTGCTGTGTGAGCACTGCTCAGTGGTAGTCATAACATGGGTGTTGTCAACACCCTTCTAACTCCCAACACAAAAGCACTGCACCAGGAGAGCTGTAATGGGAAAATCGGCTCAGCCAGACCCCATGCAATTTCTTGAAACAGGTGGGAGTTCATTTACATATTCTCCTTCCAGTCATGCACACTCATTATTTTGAGTCAGTGTTTTCTGGGGGTCCCTGGTGGTCTTTGGGGGTTTCATACTTGTGTCCTTTGTGTGGACTCCAGTTCCTGCTTCATCATATATGGTGAGGGGGTATATGGTGGCAGCTACTTCATATCTACGGGACATATCTCTCTTATCCTTGCAGAATAGTTTTCTTTGTTGTCAGGATGTGCTTAAAGAATTATGCCTTATGCCTGGTTGTCTGTGTCAAGCAAACACTGCTTCAAGGACAAATTTCCCCTACCTTAAGGCTCACTTATCAGCTCCAGGTTGCAGTGCCAGTAAAGTAATTAGCTTGTTATCACTATCACTACACTCCCTGATAGAGTCCCTCCCTCTCTTTCCTGCAGGCCCCCTTTAAGTACTGAAAGGCCATTATAAGATCTCACTGGAACCTTCTCTAGGCTAAGCATCCCCCACTCCATTGGCCTGTCCTTACAGGAGAGGTGTTCCAGTCCTCTGATCCTTTTTGTGGCCCTCTTCGTGATGCACTTGAGCAGGTCCATGAGTTTCTTAAGTTGAGGCCCCAGAGCTGCACACAGTACTCCAGGTGGGGTCTTACAAGAGCAGAGCAGAGGGGGAGAATCACCTCCCTTGACCTGCTTGTCACACTTCTTTTGATGCAGCCCAGGATACGATTGGCTTTCTGGGTTGTGAGCACACTGCCTCTGTCTCAGGCATTTTGTATTTGCAGTAGTGCTACAGCTTGCTTTTGAAGTTGGTATTTGAGAATATGTAGCTGCAGTAAAAAAAGCACACACAAAAAATTGCAGTGCAACACATCTATCAATTCTGTGGCACTGGGAAATAAGCCTACTATGGCAGGTTATGGACTTGGTGCCTTCCCTCCCACGCTCTCCAAGAAATATACACTAAACACATTAAGTGCAAAGTATATACTAAACATTCTCACATAGACATGGGTAGCCTTGGGCCTAGGGGAGAAACTATGGAACACTTGTTAATGGTAGCAACAACATACTGTCTGCCAACATGAAGTACCAAAAAAAAAAAATGTTGACAGCCCCTGAAGAATAAAGTGTAAGCAGTTCCAGTTCTTCCAGCTCCTCGCTGCCCTGTAAATGGTTTGTGATAAATTGTCAGTGAGCTGTGAGTAGGAATTCCAGGGTTTAGTATGTCTGTATTGATCAATTTCTTCTTTGTTAACATTTTGATAGGCTTTTATTCTGAATCAGTAATTGTAAATTAATACATTCCAGGAGCAATGTATACCAACCAAGA
>NW_008591579.1:0-25482 GCF_000691845.1 Merops nubicus | reverse complement strand
GTCACCTTTATTGAACCTGTCCCTGAATGATAAAAAGGGGCTGAAACCACCACAAAAGTTTTAATAAAAATGTTTTTCCTTATAATGAAGGAGAAAAAATGACGCAAACAACATTCTTAAAACTTCAAGAATTGTGAGTTTCTGAATCATCTGTGATTTCTCTGAAAAAGTTTGCATAAACAGCAATACACTTCATTTTGGTCAGTATTTCTTCTTGAAGTCAGTCTTCATCCTCTCTATTTTTCCTGATCTACTAAGCTATTTGAGATGGGCTATGAGAATGTTAAGTTTCCTTGCTTTCTGTACAGATGGCATCCCTGTATGTCCCTTAGATCAAGTGTAGGTGTATCTTGTCCCAGTTTTCCCAAAGTCACATTACAATCGGCAGCTTCATTGAAACTGAATGGAGGGGAGGGGGAAGTCATGGTCGTTGAGAGGAAGAGGCAACTGGACACAAGATCCCTACATCAAAACCCTTCTGTTTCTAAATAGTTATATGCTGCTAGTCTGGCTTGCACAATGTTTTTTTGATATCCATTCTTATCAAGGGTACAAAGTATGTGTGTTTTATGGAAAATTGCCAGGTGTCAACTGTGTTTGTGTGGGTGATTGGCTGGTTTGGTGGTTGAAATAAAAACTGAGTTTCTTTTCTTTTTTTTTGTGAGTCACACAAAATATCTAATTTCACCTAAATGAAATGTATAAATTGGTATTTCTTCTGTGAGTAAATCACTCTATTCAGAAACAATTCAGATGACTTTGAAACTTTCACTTCCACTTTGGGCAAAGAAATTCTTGATCTGAATGTTTTCTCCCAAACCTGATTAGCTCTGCACAGTATTACACTTCTGAAGCCCAAATGTACTAAGCTTGATTACTTTGGTTTGTACCTTTTGAATTATATGCTTTCCCTGGGAAACTGCTGGATAGGAAGCACAGCAGTCCCATTGTTTAGCAAGTCAGGTTACTGTGAATATGTGGTCGATATTCTCTGTACTCTGCTTTGCTATCCCACAGGGACCCTGGTGAGGATTTTGATTTTAATATTCAAAGCCCTTTATGGGACTGGATCGTGCTATTTCAGACACCAGGATAATGTTTTCTCTTCCTCAGGTTAACCCTGAATATTAGTAAGGCCTAATGATAGAAGGGTAAAAAATTGCAGAAATACCGTGGTGAATGTAAATTTTGGCCTTGCCTCTCTACTGTAATATCCTGCCTATTTTATTAAGCAGGGCTTCTGAAGGTTGAAATGTTTTCTGTGGTTGTAGAGAATAAATGCAATGTTCTTTTGTTTGATTTTGCTTATGATATCCAGGTAACGTTCACAGCATCCATGACAAGCACCAGAGTTTCACAAAAATTTTTCATAATACAGGGGGAAGGAGAAAATGTGTTCTTAATTTGCCTGCTTAGATATCCTAATATGTTGTCTGGAAATCCAGGCAAGAATTCAGCAATTTTGTCTTTCATTAGGATATCAGATCTATTAGAAAACAATAGGAGTCAGCTACATTCCCCAAGGCTTCTTACGCATCAGATTTCCCTCTCAGTAACCTTTCAAAATCAGTGACAAATGGTCTTTTTCTAGATCATACTGGCATCTAACCTTTGTAAACTTGGACACGGGAGAAAATTAAAAAAGCAAAATGTAAAAAGAGATAAAATCTTCCATTTTAAAAATGTTATCATTTCTGAAAGCAGCAACGATTACATGACATATAAAGTTCAAAGCTATGCTAGCTTTCCTTTGCCATCACTTTTCTTGTCTTTTAACCTTGATAATTGCTTATGCTTATCCGTTAGCTGTTAGTTTGTCACACTTTAAATGCTTTTTAAAATGCAGAATAAATGCTTATGAGAGGTTATGCCTTCATGGACAGAGAATTCCACAATATTACTTCAGGATATAAAGTCCAGGGTTCTGGGTCATTTTATGAGATGCTGAAGAACAGTGTTTCTGTTAAAATACACTGAACTACTCTGACTTACTGCAGTGAGCTGTGTGGCCCCTTACGTGCAGACCTTGTATAACTCGCATCTGGTCAGTCTGGTCACAGTAAAACAGTTCAATAGCTGAGGTTCATAAGGGACAAAATGATAAAATAATAAAAGCAAAGGGACATAATAATAATGTATCATATTTAGCAGATGACCGAAATGGTGAAAATTGGGCAATTTTTTTTTGTGTATTCTTGGAGGGTTTTTGTTTAACGATGTAACCTAACTGCTTTTTGTTGTGGTGTGAGACTTGGGGGTGGGACAGGTGATCTCTAGGACCCGGGAGGGTCCTGAGGAGAAGTGGATATTCCCTCCCACTTCTTATTCCACACTCTTTAGCAGAGGTAGGAAGTGGGTGTTTCTCTCTCTTTTTCTCTTGCTCTTTGTCTCTTTGGGTCTGGGAAACAGCAGAGCGTGCCTGATTCCACGTGGTTCTGAGCAAATCGTGTGCCATCCGAGAGCTGGGTTTTGTATATCTTATGTTTACTTTGTATTCCTCCCATCTTTGTATATATATCTACCTCCCTTCTTGCTTCCTGTTCCCTGTTAAATAATATACTTTATTAATTTCCAATCGGTGCAAAATCTATCTTACTCCTGACTTCCCTTATTTCTCTCTCTATCCGGGCAAAAATTAAGGGATAGGGAGGGGGAACACAACTTCTGCTTCGTGAGGTCCTGCCCTGAGCCCTTAAATGGAGACACTTTTTTTTTTCCCCTACGGATGCCCAAGTCTTCAAATCCATTCCAAATCTCCTATTTCTTCATAGCTGATAATAAGGGATAATTCAAATTTACCAGATTTCACAAATTTTCAGCCATTGCCATTTGTTTATAATGCCTTATTTTAAGGCTTTGTGGCGCTTTAAACACAAATATTGAGAGGTAACGGCAGCATAATTAGAAAAATCATAATACCTTACTAGTATCCCTCATCTGTTTAAAGTGACCATTGCTGGCATGGCAAAATACCTTTTAGAAAGGAGAATACTAGTTATTCAATTAATTTCTTTAAGGTAAGAGCATGTGAATGTCATATTCCTAACTCAGAAGGGACTAGTGTGAGTTCGAGGCCGGTGAGAGGGCTGGAAAAGATGCCTTATGAAGACTAGCTGAGGGAACTGGAGTTTAGCCTAGAGAAGACTGAGAGAAGACCTTATTGTTATCTACCACTACCTAAGAAGAGGTTGTAGTCAGGCTGGTATTGGTCTCTTCTCCCAAATTACTGATGATAGGATGAGAGGAAATGGCCTCAAGTTGCACTATGGAAGGTTTTGATTAGATATTAGGAAGAATTTCTTCACTGAGAGTGGTCAGGCACTGGAATGGGCTGCCCAGGGAGGTGTTAAAAAAAAAAAAAAAAAAAAAAAAAAAAATGTAGCCCTTGAGGTTATGGTCTGGTGCCCAGGGAGGTGGTAAAAAAAAAAAAAAAAAAAAAAAATAGATGTAGCACTTGAGGCTATGGTCTAGTGGTTAGGGAGATGTTGGGATGACAGTTGAACTTGATGATCCTAGAGGTCCTTTTCAACCATAGTGATTCTATGATTCTTAGGTGCTAATGTATCTCCAAGACAAAAATGTACAGGGATCTTAAAAAAAATTATGCCTTCAGAATTTAATGGAATTCTAATTTTTCCCTCCTGATATAAACAAAATATATTTTCTGTCTAATATTTCGTTTGGAAAATATGAGAGAAACACAGGACAGGTGGAGAAAACTCTGTTTTGATTCTGACCTGATGTTTCCGTTTTGTGCAGATTCATCATCACTCTATCTGATGCCATGTTCATCACAACTGGAGAATAAGGGGGTGAAAACATCTCCTGTGGGACTGATATTAGTATCCTGGTGATAGACTTTCTAAAGTTCACGGACTCACATTACAGTGTGGTACCTGTCTTTAAAGGTGTCTCTGTCACCCTTCAGCTACACTGTTGTTACCTTCATTTTCGTAAAAGAGTAAAGTGGGAAAAGAAAATGACTGAGCAGGTAGCTAGTGTTTTGGCTAAAGGCAAAACCCTTACTGCAGTGTGTACCAAGTAGAGGAATTTTACCTTTTTTCATCTTTATCTCTTTTGTTGTTGGTGGTGGTGTGGTGTGTGGGGTTTTTTTTGTTGTTTGTTTGTTTCTTTGTTGTGTTTGTTTTTTTGTTTGCTTGTTTTAACAATGTTCAAATGTTGTTTTATACAATTCCTGTCATGAACTCACGAGTTAGAGTTTGTCTGTACAGTGGACAAAGATGTACCATGCAGCCATGTTTTCTCTCTTAATGTTTTCTTTCTCCTTTCTGTGACATTTCTCTAGTTTTAATTCCAGAGCTTTATCCCTAAGGGGAGATATTTTATGGATCACAATGAAGAGAGGTGGAAAGAACTGGTGAAAGGTAATCTTGTACATGCATCATGCATCCCCTGTTACTATGAAAATTTCACTTTAGAATTCATTTGCGCTATCTTCTGTGATACTTATAGAAGTGGTAAATGATAGATGAAAAGAAGTATTTTCGTCGACTGATTGTGCTGAAAATTCAAAAAATAATGTTATAGTCACTGCTGAGGCATATTTATCTTATTTGCCATAATACTTGATATTAAGACAAGCTGTCAAAAATTTACTTGGATAAAAAGAGTCAGAGAATGAGGGCAGGGGATTTTTAAGGCAAATAGACTGTTTGAAAGAAAAGCAAAAGAAAAGAATAGAAAAGCAGTATTGTCACCGAACAACCCAGTTGTTAGACCTCATCTCAGAAGTAGGTCACCTTTTCTGAGGAAGGATGAGATTGCCCTAGAGATGGAGCAATGTAAGGTTAGGACAATGATTCAGGTGTTAAAAATACTTATTTAAAATAAAGTTTGCACCTATTATGAGAATCAGAGGCTAGGGTCTATAATATCATGTAATTAGAGTTGTGATTACAAGAGAAACAGAATTCACACCAGATAAGGAGCTTAAGGTTGATTTTCTATATGCAAATCAGTGGGTTCTGTGATTTCTTTTCTGTTTCTCTTGGTTTAGACCATTAAAAGTTTTTCTTTTGAATCCAGAGTGATGTAGGCTCAAAGCAGTCTACTGACAATAGTCTGGGTTTTCTTCATCAGCTTATGTGAACCAGTAGGACTTAAAGACTTTATGAACAATAGACTTGAAATCATTGTTTTGGGGTAGTGTGTCTTACTGGTTTAAATGGTAACATAAGAATGGGAAAGCATTGTCTTTTAAAGGTGAGTGAACACACACACACATATGCAGAAATACTGACACCTACATTGAAAATCTGTGATACAATCTGCTCACTTGATCTATTCACATTGGGAACTAGGTGTTCTTTAAGGTCCCTTCTAACCCAGCCCTGTGAATTCTACAATCCACAGCTGCTGTGACTCATTTTTAGTGTTACTGCTGTTATGGTCCTTAACTTACTGGTCTTACTTGTGTTTTGTGTTGTTGCTCTTTTGACCTCTGCACTTGAAACTGTCAGCGCAGAGAACAGAGTTTTTTGCAGAACCCAAGTCAAAGACTCCTTTCTCTGTTTCTTCACTCTAATTATTTCTTCTTACCCTGTCTGAATTGGAGATTAAAAAAAGAAGCAAAACTTATGGTGCAGTCACACTTTTGTTGTTGTTGCCTTTCTGCAGAGGCATTACATCTGTTTTATAGGAGAGAATGCTGCTGCATTCAATACAGGAGTGATAGCACTGGCATCTGTGCTCTTTCTGCTTCTCCTGCAGACATCTAGTAAAATGTGAGTAACTATTGTTGTGTCTTTAAAGCAGCCAATATATCTTAATGTGTTTTAACGATACTTAGAACACTTTCTGTGGAATTTGCCTACCTTGTCCTTTGAGCTCACAAGTGACAATTTTATATGGGAAAGATCTAGTTAGAAGAAAACATATATTGTAAGATGGAGAAATGTGGGAATGTTCGCATTTTTCTTCAGAAAGGTCATTTTTATTTGGTTAGACTTTCTGCAAAACGTACATTTCACATCCCACATATTTTCTGGAGTGTCAGGAGGTAAACTAAAATGTGCCATAAAAGACATGGTAGATTATCCAGAAGATAGTTTCTAATGTAGTTTTTCTTTTTTTCACTTTTCAAAAGGAAGTGAAATAATGTGTAGACTCCCACCCTTGACAGTACTTAACCAGAATAGTTGGAACTGTGAAAAAAAAAGAAAAAAAAAAAAAAAAAAGAGAAAAGAGTGCTTTATGAATTCCTAGCTGATGGATTTCTCTCTTATAAATAGAAAAACAAAGCACACATTTTTAAATACAAAACAGGTGCTCACTTTTTTGGGTAACCAAGTCATAGCATTCAATTTTTTACAACTTTTACTGTGATGAAAACAGTTACTTAGCACCTGAAAAGCAAGTATAATGAAAACTATTTTTAGTTTAATTCTTTTTCTTGTTCCATAGTTTCCTTTATTTTTTTTTTTTCCTCTTTTCATTTTAAGGCGTGTTTTTCCTGTTTCTCACTCAGTAATAGCTGATGCTGTACTCAGATAAACTTTGTCTCATTAAGTCTTAGTGTCTTGTACAGCCCCAGTAGCCCTCAACAAGACTCATTGGAGGCACAGAGCAGATCGAAAAGCAATTAGCATTCTGGCTTGTGATAATTACCCACAGTATGGGAGGCTTATCCAAGATGTAGTTTCCACTGTGTCTAATAATAGGATTCTTTAAACACTGATATATTTTCATGAACACACCAGTGCTCTCATTTCAGTTCTGTCACTTATCTTAGATAGGAGAAATAAACATCCCTCACACATTTTTTTCTTTCATAAAGTACACTGCTGTTCTGACAACTTGTAGTGTCACCTAGAAGTCACCTTGAATCATGTTTTAATCAGCTGGAACAAGGCAACATCTCATTTATTTCTGCAGTTTCCTTGCTCTGCAATGCACTGATTGCCAAGACATAGAAATCCAAATTGAGCTCTGATTAAAATGGAATGAGGATGCAGATGCTGCTGTTGGTTCAGAGGGGCATTCTGCTCTGTGCTAGGAAAGGTCAAGGTGATTCAAGTTCCAATTAAAACAGAAAGATTTGCTATAGTTCAGGAATATACTGCTTTGTAACATGTTTTTGCTAGGACAGGTTGAATAATTTCTGAATCATTTATCTTTGATTTACAAGGTTTTATTAGCACAAAAGCTTACTTAAAAACAAAGTTAGTATTTTTTTTTTTGCATACTGCAACTGGACCAAAACTTGTTCTCACAAAAGTATTGTTGCAGAAGCTTGGAAATTATACATCACCTCCCAGATGCATCCATCATTGTAAATAGATTTGAGAATTCAGTGAATTTTGATTTTCTGTTGATTTTTAACATCTGGAGAAGAAAAATTGCTCAAACACACTTTTATTTGGAACTAAACCTAATGACACAATGCATGAATCAATGGGTGGTTGTCTAAATGTGCTGGAGAGGAGACACACATGTCTTTAATTCTTAGCTAAATATAGGGAAAGAAGAAATGATTATAATAACTCATGCCACACAGAGATTTTTAAAATAGACACTGATGGTTCAGTTACAGTATATAGAAATCATACCTCATTTATACACTTCAGGCTATGTCTGTTAGAAGATAATCCACTTACTGGTAACATTTTACAATGTATGAAATTGCCTATTCATTCAAGAGCACTCCTGTTACAACAACAACCCTATGGCCACAAATGTGAAAGAAACAACATGATATTATTCTTAGCTGCAAAAATCATGTTCTCAGTTCTGAGAAAACAGTCATGTCATGTTATTGAGGCAGAAAATGTAATAATACCAGGTGATTTTAAAATCCAGTATCTGGAACCTTCAAGAAATAGTAACGGAAAAAGACTGAGGAGTGGGTTAAAACACTGATTCTATTTGGAGAGACTAAAACTAGATAATATGAACACACTGGAAGAACATGGTAGTTATTTCTATTTTACATTTTTTTTTTTATTTTTGCTAAATATATTGATAATACTGACAATATTGTGATGAGACTTTTTTTTCTTAATTAGTACCGTACAGCTTCCTTATTCTTATAACTGATCTGAAATACAATACAGTCTCAGTGCAGTGCTTCACCCTTAAAGGCCAGGGGAGGGCAATAAGAAAAAAAAAGAAAAATATACCTGAAACTGCTTCATAAACTACTCATGAGATTGAGTGTGTAATGACTTACTAAAGAGTAAAATGGGAGAGCAGCTCTACCTTTGCAGAACAAAACTATGCAAAAATACGAAACAAGAAATTGTTAGAAACAAAGAAAACACCTTTTTGAAAATACCCACAGGAATGGATTTCTGAATGTTATTCCTTAGTGACAGTGCAACAGTGATGCAGTTAGAGCCAGTGATTCCTGAAGGATGGGGAGTTTGCATGCAGGGTCACAGAGAGCCGCAGGCTCTTTGCTCGGAGCAGCTGGGGAATTGTGGCTTTGTGGCAGTCTGGCAGTGTACCCACGGAGTAGTTGTTGTATATGCAGTGTTAGAGAATTAACCTGTTCCATTCAAGCACTTGTTGAGTGGTCGGCAACATTTCAGATAGGGAACATTTCAGTCCAGATCCTCAGGTGATTTTGTACTGAATCACTCTACTGATAAGAGTTAAATAACTTACGTGGTTTTTATTACAGGCTTTAGCCTCATCAGTTATTTTTCAGATGTTGCTTGAAATGTATGTGTTGAAACTGAATAGTGGGATAGGAAGCAAAGCCCTGAGATATGCAGAAGGTTTTCTTTCCTCCTTCTATTCTGCTGGCTATCAGCCGTATTTGGGTTCAGAGTGTCTATGTTGCAGAGAAGCCTGGATGAGTTTCTGATTCTAGTTTGGGCTGGAGCATATGTGGTGCACCCTTGGCCAGTCTGCCCAGGCTCCATGAAGGGCCCATTCTAACATGCTGAGGATGGTCACGCTTTCCTGTGGTGGAGAGGTCTGGTCTGTGACTCTGCAGAGTCTGTCCATTTATGTGAATGGATGTTGTGTAGCTGCCTTTGCTTGAAATTTCTGTGATTTTGTTTTGCCAGAGATTCAGGCCCAGGGTCTGCACCTCACCAGTTTACTGGTATGTGAGTGAAGCAGATGAGCTTCTACCTCTTTGGCCTATTGTCTTTATTAAGGGCTCAGGGCAGGACCCAACGAGCAGAATTTGTGTTCTCCCTCCCTATCCCTCAGTTTTCCCCCAGATGGAGAGATAAACAAGGGAAGTCAGGAGTAAGAGAGACTCTACACTGATTGGGAGTTAATAAAAATAAAGTATATTGTTTAATAGAGAACAGAAAACAAGAAGTGAGGTAGATATATATACAGACATAGATATAGATATATATATACAAAGATGGGGGGAAAGCAAAGTAAATATGAGAGATACAAAACCCGATCTCGGCTGGTGCAGGGTTGCCCAGAACCGCGTGGATGCAGCCCCGCTGTGCCCTCCCCCCTGGGGCACCCACCTCCTGCCTCTTTTATAGAGTGTGGAGAAGGAAGGGGAGGGAATAACCGCTTCCCCCCCGGGACCCTCAGGGTCTTGGTTGTCTCCTGTCCTGCCCCCAAGACTCAAACCACAACACCTATACATGAAGGTCTGTCCTATTTGAAGAGGAAAACCATCCCTTTGTCAAAATTTGTGCCATGTAAATGCTGTACTTTTTTTTCCTCTATAGAAGAAAATTGTGTTGTACTGTCTTGGATACTATGAGCTGATGACTTAATATTTTTTTTTTTTCTCTTTTGGCACTACTCTGAGATAAGAAAGGGCCAGGTGTTTGGTTCTTCTTCAACAGTACTTTTAACTGACAGACTTTTTGCATTAAAATATATCTGCTTTTCAAGTACTTCTGCAGAGAAAACAGAATTTTCTAGGATAGGAAGGGAGATCATTGAGTTTAGTAGCATGGATAGACTTGAAGCATGTCTAACATCACAGTTGTGAAAATTAAATAAAGGCTAAAGTTCCTGCTTTGTATCATAAGATGATCAGTTTCTAGGGCAAGAAAGATTTTTTCCTTTATGCAGTCTTGTACACGTTGACTAGCTGGATTACTAGGAAGACTTTAATGACCAATTAAGCAGGAAAATATGAATTATGTTGTTCAAAAAGACTGGATAACCTGAATTGTTTAACAGCTCAAGGAGATTACAATGCTTTATCTTTGTGGATCTAGGAGAAAAAGGCCATATGTCTGTAGTTCTACCTCCAGTCTGAAAAAAGTTCTCTCAACAGAGCTTCTGCATCTCATGGGACAGCTCAATTTGTTCTCTTTGCTTTGTTATCAAGGCAGAAAGAGGTTAATACATCATGTTAGTAGCTGTTTGTGAACTTCTGAGTCTTCATTATAACAGACCAATGCCAAATATACCAACTAATATGGGAGTGTACTTCTAATAACAGCTTTCTATAAGCAACCAAAGACAATACACAATTTATGACTTAATTAGAAATTTAGTAACTCAATCTTTTTGAAAAAAAATTAACATTCTCAGAGATATTCTATACTTCAATCTAAAAATATAAAATAACTAGGTTTTTCTTCAAGTGCTACAATTTAGTTTGTAGATTAATAATCTTAATTACTACTGAAATTTTAACAGATGTAACATAACCCTTTCACATTTATTTGGCTACAGAACTCCACTAATGAAGTGTATTTTTTTTTCTGTACAGCAGAAGTTTGCAGAAATTCCCATTCCTCAATTGGATGTAGAATGGAAATGTCATATGCTCCTTAACCACTTTTTTTTTAAGATTAAAGGATTATTTACACCTTTTTACCTGTAATATTTTGGAGGGAAGTGTTAGTCTATTAACATGATTTTGTAAATATATCAGATGGCTACTTTTTTTTCTTGTTTGGAAATCATTAATATTTGCTGAGAAATAAAACAAAGATCATAAAATACAATAATGAAGAATATATCTGCTACAAGTTCTGTAAAACTAGCATTTATTTGAAATGCAAAGTAAAAAGAAAGAAACCTGTCTGTATTCCTGAGATGTCTTGATCCAGTCATTCCAAAGAAAGCCCTTCAATGTCTATGTTTCAAAGACTGATGCAACATCTGGCAAGATTGACAACACTACAGATCATGCAAAATAGATAGCGGCTTACTTTAGAATACCAGTACTGAACACTGAAATGAAAACCTTTATCAGAAATCCTATTTTTCACTAAGAATGAATCCTTGTGACAGGTAAGTTTTTCATTCTAGGTTGCTTTAAAGTTGTTATGTTGTCTAAGCCATTTAAAATGTAAAGAAATGTATGTTATTGAGTGAAAGGTCTGTGTCATCTGTACATCCCTGGGAACTGAAGATTTACAAAATACATATATTTTCTTTGTAATAATATTTAAAGTGGTAGTGCTTTTCTCTTCAAAGCTATTTCTACAACTTCTAATTACACAGTTTTCTCTGACTATATTTTAAGTCATTCATAAACATAAGGTGACTGAAGATATATGTAACTATAAATAGAATTTTAACAGCAGGCTTAACACAAAATGTGATGTCACATTTGTGATGCAGCACTACTTATTAAAATAATGTTTTAGTTCAAAGATGGGTTAGTTTCTTTTCTTGTTTTGGGTTTTAACTATGATCTGAACAAAGAGCTCTATCTCAATATCTCTCCTAATAAACGGCAACTGCCAAGCTAAATTTTTGGTGATGCTGCCCTTGTAGTTTCTGGTAACATGGAAATGTATTCTAAAATATCTTCAAGCAGTGACACAGGAATTCAGAGTGACACTTCAAAAATAACCTTTCTGGCAAGAAAATTGTTTTTTAAACCAAAGCAACACATAGGAATCATTCTGATCTCCAAACCAGTCGACAAATTGTTGCTGCATACTTGGTGAGTCAGTCAATACCAAAGCATTGCTGAGAATGGTCACATGTTCTGTTTTGTCACTTCACATCTTATTTTTTTATTTGATAACTTTGCCTCTTGAAGCTTATTGTATACCTGAAAAAAAGACACATCTGTTTATCAGCTGGAAACTCAGAAACTACCATGTATTTTTTCACAGCTTTTGCTACCAGCAGATTAACTCCCAGTAGAAACATTTTCATCTGTTTGTTCATTTCTATGAAAACTAGAGAATGAACAACACAAAAAATCAGTATTAGCTTTCAGATAATCCTGGGCCTGACTGAGGCCACACTCTGCTGGGTCAGGCACTGGCTGAATGGCTGGGCCCAGAGTGCTTGGGAATGGAGTTAAATCTGGTTGGGAATGGAGTTAAATCTGGTTGGGGTTGGTCACAAGCAGTGTTCCCCAGGGATCAATGCTGGGGCTGCTCCTCCTTAGCATCTTTATCAATGATCTTGATGAGCAGATCGAGAGCACCCTCAATAAGTTTGCAAATGACACCAGGACAAGTGGGTGTGTTAATCTGCTTGAGGGTAGGGAGGCCCTTCAGAGATACCTGGACTGATGGGCTGTGGTCAATTGTGTGAGCTTTAACAAGGCCAAGTCCTGCACTTGGGCTGCAGCAACCCCATGCCAAGCTCTAGACTTGCTGAGGAGTGGCTGGGAATCTTCCTGGCAGAAAGGGACCTGGGGATGTTGATTGACAGTCAGCTGAACATAAACCAGCAGTGTGCCCAGGTGGCCAAAAAGGCCAACGGCATCCTGGCTTGGATTAGGAACAGCATAGTCAGCAGGACTAGAGAAGTGATCATGCAACTGTACTTGTCACTGTTGAGGCTACACCTTGAGTAGTGTGTTCAGTTTTGGGTGCCGCAGTACAAGAAGGACAATGAGGTGCTAGAGAGGGTGCAAAGAAGGGCAACAAAGCTGGTGAAGGTTTAAGGATAAGCCTTAAGAGCAACAGCTGAGAGAACTGGGGTTTTTTAGCCTGAAGAAGAGGAGGCTGAGGGGAGACCTTATTGCTCTCTACAGCTACCTGAATGGAGGCTGTAGGGATGTGGGTGTTGGTCTCTTCTTACATGCCACAACTGACAGGATGAGAGGAAATGGTATTAAGTTACACTAGGGGAGGGTTAGGTTAGACATTAGGAAAAACTTCTACAACAAAAGGGCGATCAAGGACTGGAACAGGCTTCCCAGGGAAGTGATTGAATCACCATCCCTGGATGTATTTAAAAGCCACATAGATAGAGTGCTCAGGAATGTGGTGTAGAAGTGGCCTGGAAGAGTTAGATAATGGTTGGACTCAATCTTACAGGTCCTTTCCAACTATAGGAACTCTGTGATTCTTGTAGTGAGAGGCCCAAAACTGAACACAGTGTTCAAGGTATGGCCTTACCAGTGCCAAGTACAGGGGGATAACTACTTCCCTAGTCCTGCTGGCCACACTAACACAAACCAAGATGCTGTTGGCCTTCTTGGGCATGCTGCTGCCTCAGGTGGCTGATGATCAACACCCACAGATTCTTTTCTGCCAGGCAGCTTTCTAGCCACTGTTCCCCAAGTCTGTAGCATTGCATGGGGTTGTTGTGATCCAGGTGCAGGACCTGGCATTTGACCTTGTTGAACCTCATACAGTTGGCCTCAGCCCATTCATTGATCCAGCCCATCCAGATTCCTCTTTACACCCTTTCTACTCTCAAGCAGATCAACGCTTCTCACCATCTTGGTGTCATTTGCAACTTAGTGAGGATACCCTTGACCCTCTATTCCAGATCACTGATAAAGATACTAAATGGAAATGGCTCCACTACTGAGCCTCGGAGAACATCACTTTGGCTGCCAACTGAATTTACCCCATTCACCATCACTCTTTGGGCCTGACCATCCAACCAGCTTTTTACCCAGCAAAGTATATTCCCATCAAAATGGGAGTAAAAGTGTAAGAATCCTGGTTTCACAGACTGCACCTATGAGCTAAGGATCAGTGCTACAACAGTGGAAAAATTATTTCACTTCACCTTCCCTTATTTCACCAGCTCAGCAGTATATGCGTAAGAGAAAGATGCTAGGAACAACATTCCAATACTAACTTGCCTATAAATCCTGAATCATTTCTGCAAAAGTTGTCTAGTTACAACACACACTTTTTTTGACAAGGCTGGGTATAGACTTTTGTTTATTCCTATTAGCCACCTCTGCATAGGTTTCTCTGTGAGCTGGAGGTGAAAGAATTCTACTTCCTGCAGGGAAAAGAGACTTTGTAGAATGGCAACTGACGTGAAGAGCTGCTGATTACTGAGGCTATTTGTCTTGTAGGCTAAATGCAGCTGAGACCAGAAATCAATACAGAAAACAAAGTAATTTGAGAAATTTTTAGTGAAGTCTATATAGATTCAGAGGGACATTCTGGTCCTTCTCTCAGTGATATATTAAGACTCCTGATGTAAATAGTTTTTAAGGAGCCTTTATAAATGCTTTCCCTGCCAAAGAAAAATTGGAGATTTAAATGCCAGTATACTTAGTTTGTTTTTCCTGGAGACATCCTGCTGGTTGTTTGGGGTTGTTTTTGTCCGTTGCTTCATGAGAATCATGACTAGCCAAAAACAGCAGATAGGTGGGGTCAGCAGCAGAAGCTGAACAGTGAATGCAGATCAGTTGGAACAGTATTTTTTTTTTAAATGGAAGGGAAGAATATAATGTTCTACAATGAATGAAGCCTCCACATCCCTCCCACCCCCCCTGTCCCAATAAGGTAGGATTGCAGAAGATGAAAAACTGAATAGGGATAAATAAGGAAAAAAAGGATACAACCAAATGACTCTTCATTTCATTGAAGATGAGCTCTGAAACATAAGTGTGGCTGCCACAGAGGAGATGAATGTTATGTGCATGATGTGGTAATTTTCTACTTTTTCAGGCATCAGGGTCTTGATGCTTATATGTGGAAACAAATGGAAGTTCTTGGCTTTGGTTTTGATCCCAGTTCCAGATGCTCAAAGATTTTTTTCAGTTTTTCCTCTACTGAATTTCAAAAGCAACAGCTCAATTTTTGACAATGGAGTAAAGCGGTATTAGAAATTACTCTTGTGTTAATATGTATGTGTATCAACATATTTCTTTTCCCTATGCAGACTGTTTTTATTGATACTTTCAACTTGGCTGAGTGGAAGGAAAATATTTGGGTATAAACAGATGGTGCTAGCTGAGTAAGAACTACTTCCAATGACAGTGTAATATTAACAAACAATGTTTTAGTACATTTACATTATAAGATGGAAATGGGATTACAATTTTGAATGAGAACTATTTTTAGTTTTTTTAGCGCATTATACTGAAGTGGCTGAAGTTTGCGGCCATTTCATTCATACAAAAAATCCCCAAAAACCAGATTCTTCATATCTGTATGTGCACATGCATAGTTCCTTAAGACTTTGAGTCCTAGTTTTAACCCATGATAAAAACTTTTATTTTCACCTAATTATACCTGGAGACACCTTCTGCCCTGCACTTTTACAGTTTTAAAGAGACTTAGAGTATCCTAGACCACAGAGGAAGGAAGAGGTAAAAAGCGGAGTTTGTTTCAAGATACAGATACACAGTTGTGTAAACTGGATTTATATTTCACTTGTGAATGGCACATAAGCTGTATGCATTCTAGGGGTGTTGATTTCTCCCTCTGACAGCTTTTATGAAGTCCTTCGAGACAGCGATAGATTAGGATTCCCTGTAAGTCTGCCTTAGTTGACCTTTGCTATAGATAATCAGAGTTAGGTGAAGAATTAGAAAGGTCAGAACGCAACTGAGACCTTAGTCAGTGTTCACTATCTTGACACTAGAGGACAGAAGACGTTCCTGAGAATGCAGAATATCTACCTGAACTCTTTTGGAGAAAGTAGATTGAACAGTAAACAGTTCGTTAAAGATGCTTGAATTCAGAAAACTTGATTAGATTGTAACTCACTCTGAGTACGGAGAGAAAGAAAGGCTGGCAGTTGTTTTGGAAAGGGTAGGTCAGTTTCTATGCAATACTTGAAAGGTTAAACCCAAAAAGGGAGGGAAAATCGTTTGGAAAGATGAATTTTTGTTTTCAGGTAGTAGCATGGGTAAGGGTACCACCCCATCCTGCACATTTAAAATGGTGCTGGTAGCTGTACTCAACTTCAGTACATGACAATGTCAACAAGATTCTTGATACCAGGCATAAAAAAAGTTTTTACTCTGTGCTACTCGGGCAATGATGGAAGATCTGCATGTCTCTAGAGACCTTTCTGACATGGGTGACCAAGAAACTGCTGTCAAGGTGCAAAGCAGATTCTGTTGCAGTAGATATTTAGTAGCAGCAGCACGACCAGTAACAATTTACTTGAGACCTTATTAGCAAACAAGGTTAACAGTATCACATCAACCAATGCCATCTTGCTGTATTTCTGTTTTCTGACCAAATAATCATCTCAAAACTGAGTTTGTCATTTTGCATGAAAGTAGCCCTGTAGCCTATACTGGTCAGATTTCTGAAAATTCATCCCAGTAAAATTCCAACCCACAGTGATCAGTTCTATTCCTAAAAGCAAGAGGAGGAATGCAAGCTATTGCAGGACTCCTGAATATTTATATGTATAAAGAACTGTAGTTTACAATAACAATTGTTTTTAAGTTCTCTGGAAATCAACACAGGTTCATATATAAAAATACAAGGAAAAATCCACAAATTTTGGATTTTGTACCATAATGATGTAGCTTACAAAACAAATAACAATAGAAAAAGTAAATTAGAATTTTATTTAAAATAAAATTGAATTTCTGCTCCAAATGAAACATTTTCATATTTAGCCACGGTCTCTGTACGTGTCAACTATTTCAAAAAGTTTAAGTTGCTTTAGGTTTCTTTCTGTGTGCTTCAGATGAAAGCCCAAAATAGGAAAAGCAAAACAGAAGATAAAAATTCATCAATTTTCTGCTCACAGTAACTGCTGAGTGTTTTCCCAGCTGTAGCTCACACAGACTAATTCAAATTATGTTAGAATTAGCTTTTCAATTATGCAGAGTTGTCTTAATATTATAGACAACTAAAAAGTGGCACAATTTTTCAGAAACCCTGATTGCCAATTACTCTGAAATGCTATCTAGACAGAAAGCAGTATTTCATTACAAATTATTTCAGTGTGAGAGTTTGCCTTTGAATATTTTTATCCCAGCAGAAACTGAAGGAGTGCATATGTCTTCAGAGACTACTACAGACTTTTACCCAGAGAAATCTTGCTGCTGTTCACCATGATTTTTTTCAGCCTTGCTTGAATTGAAAATACAAACCCCAGATCAGTCCTAATTCAAGTGTGAATATAACGAATGGACTAGTTTTTAAACTGTGTTGTAGACAAAATGAATAAATTCATATGTTCACAGCAGGACTTTAAAAATTGAGATTTTTGCCTTACATATTTAAAATTTGTTTCAAGAAGAGTTCATCATATTGTTGCTTCATGTCAGCTTTAGGAAAATGACAGACGAAAAATAAAAAATCAGTTGCATTATGTACCAACCCATGTGCTTAGAAAATGTGACTAATTTCTACCAAAGTCTTTTTATCACCATAGAAACTGTTAAAAGTATGGGAAAAATACCAGGCTATGTTTTTAATAAGACAAATTCAGACTGAATTAAATTATGTCTAAAAGTACTTTAACCCAGCTGAAGCTTTCTGATGAGGTGAGAGGATACTCTACCTGGTGTCAACTAAAACCCATTAAATGAACACCAAATAACCTTGAGACTGAGGTTAAAAATGAAGAAATAACTTACGTTTGAGTGTGCTAGTGATTATTTTAGAAATTACAGGTCTTGGACAAAGCTGAGCTTTGAGTACTGAGTTTTGAATACTTTTCTAGCCATTTGTTGTTTGGCTTTTTCAAATTTATTTTGATCTTTCATTAACTTTTTACTCCTCATCCTCTCCCAGTGATAGTTTTTGGTGTGGTTGGGTCAGTCAGGTCAGTTGTGTCTGTCTTCTGTTTTTCAATAAAGGTGCTTTCAGGGCCTTCCAGGGCCTTGCAGGATGTTCTGCAGGGCTCTGCCTAGGTTACTAATAGATGAAAATAGACTAGATTTTAGCTGGAAGGGACCTACCATGATCATCTAGTCCAAATGCCTGACCAGTTCAGGGCTGATCAAAAGTTAAAGCATGTCGTTAACTGTGTTGGCCAAATGCATTTTAAAAGTAGGAGGTTTGGACCTGGAGCAGCAACAGTCTCACTTGTGGGAAGTGAGAGGCAGTGAAAGCCCTGAGTTGCTGGGTGAAGATTTGGCTTGCACTTGGATCACAACAACCCCAAGCAACACTACAGGTTTTGCGGAGAGTGGCTGGAAAGCTGCCTGGCAGAAAAGGACCTGGAGGTGTTGGTTGACAGGTGGATGAAAAGAAGTCATCAGTGTGCCTGGGTGGCCAAGAAGGCCAACAGCATCCTGGCTTTTATCATAAATAGTGCAGTCAGCCTAACTACGGAAGCGATGGTCACTTTGTACTCAGCACTGATGGGGCCACACCTTGAGTACTGTGCTCAGTTTTGGGTCCTTCACTATAAAAAGGACACAGAGGTGCTGGAGTGTGTCCAAAGAAGTGTAATGAAGCTGGTGAAAGGGTCTTGAGCACAAGTCCTACAAGGAGTGGCTGAGGGAATTGGGGTTGTTTCACCTGAAGAAAAGGAGGCTCAAGAGAGACTTGTATCACCCTCCACAACTACCTGACAGGAGGCTGTGGTGAGGTGGGGGCCAGTCTCTTCTCACGAGTAACAAGTGGTAGGACAAGAAGAAACTACCTCAAGTTGTGCCAGTGGAGGTTTAGGTTGGACATTAGGAAAAGTTTCTTCACAGAAGGAGTTGTCAAACACTGAAACATAACTGTTTGTTATGGATTTAAAGTCTGGATTTTTGATGTTAGAGAGACTGCAGAGGCCCTGAGGCTGTTAATGCTTGCTGTGAAAGGTATTGAGAAAACTGTCTGATGTTATTGTGCTCTCTATCATCTATGGATGGTCACGGAAGCTAAGAATGGTCCTTGGTGATGGGAAACAGACAGATGTTGCACTCATCTCAAAGGGCAAGTGGGAATATCAGTGGAACTCCGGGTAGAAGCTGGTCAAACATGTCAGTCCTGCTAATACCATGGTGTGAGTGGAACACGTACTAACCATGTTGAAGTCATGGGGAATGACCAGCAGTCAATCAGGCTGGACTAACCTGATGTCCTGTATAATAAGATTATCATTTGCCACGGTGCTTATGGGAGAGTGGTAGCTGTTCTCTGCCATGACTAGGGAAGCTTTTGACCTTGTTTACCAGGTGTCATTGTACTCAAAGAGGGATGTTACAGTCTAGCTGTACCACTCGACTAATAGCTTGTTAGAGGGCTGCCTGCATGGTTGGGCCCAAAGAAAAGGAGTTAACAGTTTGTACTCTACCTGGAGGTCAGTTTCAAGTGATGTTCCTCAGGGTTTTATCCTGTTGCATGTTTTTATCAATAACCTGGACAAAGCAAGAGAATACACCTTTATCATGTTTGTGGATGACACTAAACTCTGGGTTACGGTTGATATGCTTCAGGGCAGAGCTCTAAATACCATCTCTGTATGAGTGAAAGGTGTAAGCAGATTGACTTGGCTTGAGGACCAATGGTATTCTTTGTTACACTCTGACATTCCTTACTTTCATGACAGTCAATTGAACAAATTTCATTTTGCAGAATTTCTGGAACGAGCTTAAGCTAACTTCCGACGACAAGCCTTTATGGTCATGACTTTAAGTGTTATTCATGAAACATTTGTGCTTTGATCTGTAATTTAGCTCTATATATACATACGCACACAGGTATGCATTCATATATAAAATAGTATTTCACTATAAAGGATAAAGATTTAGTGACATCTATATTTTTTCAAACTGAAAAAGTAACTGTTCTTTTCATCATAGTAGTTCACTTCTTTTCTTTTTAAGTAAGGTATAGTGTAACACCCTATTTTTACAACTGGTTTGCTGCGGTTTTAACTTTGAGGGAACATTTCCTGTGTGTCAGTTGACTATATCAGTAAGGATTTCCAGGTACAGAAGCTGTGTTGATCCATGTGGTTTGGATAACTTGGGCTTGTTACTAGAGGAATTGAATAAGGTGTAAAGCTCACTGAACTAGTGCCTAGGGTGTTGCTACCTTCATGTATTGCAGGGCAACAATATGAATGTCAGATTAAATTCTGGAAACAGTACAAAAATGCCAGTATGGCTAAGGATATCCTGCTTGTTAGTCTGGATTCTCAGTGCTGTCCTGAAGTAGCTATATTGCTTTCGGTTCTAAAATGAGTCTAGTAATTCAGCTGTTATTGTATTGAAACTACCAGTTTTCCATAGTATAGATGTGATGAGCTGAGTATAACGAAGCAAAACTGCTAATTCTGTGCAGAGATCTCCAGTGATGTGACTTACATCAGAGCACTGCAAATATCTGATTGCAGATCTGTGAGGTGGCTTTCAATCATATTAGTACTTGTCAAAATAACTCTGTAGAAAAGAAGCTTTCTGCACAATTAAAAATGTAACTTAATGGCTATTATAAGGGAATTTGAAAATTGCTGTGTGAATTTTGCATTACATTTTTAATGTCGGTTTTTTTTTCACAAATGCTCACATAGCTAAACCCACTTGCAAAAATGTCAATTGAAAAGTTAACATTCTTTCTACTAAGGAGTAAAATACATGCAATTGTTTGTCCAAAACTGTTACAGCACCTCCTGTCTGGTAAAAGGCTGTTCCCCTTGTAGGGTGAGACCTGCCTTGGTTTTCCTGAGCACTTATCTCATGTCTGTATTCCGTCATTCTTAAGAAACAACTCCTGAACAGGACAGAGTGCTGAGCTGTGAACTGCAGTGACTAAGAGCCTATAACAAATTTACTGCCTGATAGTAGCTATCTAGCATCATATGAGATGACAAGGGTATCCAGCCAGGCTTCTGGAGACTATACAAGAAGAGCCTGGGTTTGCTGAAGGTCCTCTAAAATGCCAGGCAGCCTGTAGCAGTATAACTTCATTAGACAATGTGATGTTTTTTTGACTGGGATGGAGTTAATTTTTTTTTTCATAGCAGCTTATATGTGTTTTGGATTTGTGTTTTGGTATAATAACTGTAATGGTTTGAAACCTGCTGCCCCTGGTGGGTGGAGATCTGAAACCCTAAACCAGGTACAAGCCTGAATGAAAGGGGCGTACACCTGTCCTATTCCCACTCCCCTTTTCCTGTCTTCGGGACTTCCTGCCAAGGTCTATAAAAAGGGGAGAAAGGCACGCCTCCTCTCTTCCTCTTCTCTCTTCCTCTTGCTCCTTTGACCTTGCACCTGGGCACACGCTGCTCTGCTGCTCCCTGTGCTACACGTGGCCGTGGCCATCTTGGAGACCTGGGCCTGATCTACAGACTCTTCCCTGCCTCCATCCACGTCCAAGGATTGTGCATCCAGCTTCAATCCACCTCAATCCAGCGAGATCCAGCACCGGGGAGCCTCAGCATAGCATTTGGGTTTTGTATATTTGGAAGTTTAATCTTCCTTACCTTGTTGTTCCTACAACCCCCCTTCCCTGTTAAACCCCTACCCTTCTTCCTTTCTGTACCCTGTTAAACCCCTTCCCTTCTTCCTTTCTGATCCCTGTTAAATAATATATTTCATTTTGTTAATCTTCAATTTGGTGCAAGGTTTTCATTACCCCTGCCTTCCTTATTTACCTCTTTATCTGGGAAACTGAGGGATAAGGGAGGTGGGACACAATTCTGCCTTCTAACCGGGACAGAACAATAACACATTGATGTTTTAGCCATTGCTGAACAGTGCTCTTCTGCTTTTCACATCACCACATCGACGAGTAGGCTGGGGATATGCAAGAAGCTGAGAGGGAACGCAGCAGGGACAGCTGACCTCAACTGATCAAAGGGTGATCTCGTATTGTATGATGTCTTGCTTGGCAATAAAAAGCTGAGGGAGATGTTTGGAGTTATGATTATTGTCTTCCCAAATAATCGTTACACGTGATGGAGCCCTACTTTCCTGGAGATGGCTGAAAACCTACCTGCTGACGTGAAGTGCTGAATGATTTCCTTGTTTTGCTCTGCTTGTGCATACAGCTTTTGTTTCTCATATTAAAATGTCTTTATTTCAGCCTATGAGTTTTATCACTCTTACCCTTCCCCTTCTCTTCTCTTCTCTCCCACTATGGGGACAGTGAATGAGAGGTTTTATGATGCTGAGCTGCCTTCTGGGCTTAATCCACTAAAAAAATTAGGATTTTACATGCAAACTAAACATGTAAGCCCATGTATTTTGAAACAGGTGAATGGGAAAGGTGAATCTATACACAATCCCAAGCAAAATTTCTTATTTCTGTGAAGACCTTGGAGAATATTCAAAGTGTACAGGCCAGGTTATATCTTCCTTGATGGATGGTTCTTAAAATTAACAAGAGTACAAATTTAAAATCCAAAACACTTACCTGTAATTACAGATATGAGGCATCTAATCAAATTTGATAAATAAGTATTAATTTTCCCTGTTGATTGCATACAATTTTGTAAATTAAAAGGAATAATTTATATCAGCTTACTCAGATTTCTTTGCTTCATTCTACCATAGTTTAGTTGGGTTCCAGTTCAGCTGAGAATTATAAGGATTACTTACATGTTTGACAACTCCATGAAAATCATTGTGTGGAGGCAGGACTGTTACCAACATTGGGGTGATTTATGGAAATAAAAAAAAACATGCTGCAAGTACTCTTGTTCTGAAAACAAGTCTTTTGTCCTTCATCCTTTAATCCTTCTCCAGTTCCAGAATATTAATGGTATTATGCCTTTGTATTTTGTGGTGAGTTTGGAGTTGAGGAAATTATTAGTTATAAGTCTTTATACATAGACATAAAAAATCAAATTCAGAAGTGTCGTAGGCTGTAAATAAAAGAATGGACAGGAAAAACAAAGAAACAAACAAAAAAACCAACTCATATTTAGGAAATATGTATTAGAGGCGAGTGAATATGCACAAACCAGAAGGGTGACTGTAAGATGCCTTCCACTGTGCTAGTGTTCCAAAGAGGGACCAGAACATCCACACCTGAATATCAATCCCACTCCTGCTGTATTTGGATTTTATCTGTATTATGTAGAATAGGGACATGATCTCTTGGGCTGTGTGATCATTTCAAAACTTTTTTTTTTTTTTTTTTTTTTTTTTTATTCTTGTAAGTTTTATTTCCATTTTTTTTACTTGGAGGAATTTTTTTTTTTTTCTCTGTGGATAGAAAAAACCCACAGTATTCTGCTGGAAAGCTTTACAGCCTTTCCCCACGGATTTTTAAAAACCTGAGAGCAAGCACCTAAGACTTTCTGCCCTCTCTTCTATTGCTAAGTCATAAATTCTCATGTATTTGATTTATTATGTCTTGCGTAAATTACAGCAACTCAGTTAAAAAAGGATAACTATCTGCTCTTACAGACAAACTTATTCATTTAAAAAAAGAAAAAGAAAAAATGGATGAAAAAAGCGTGATTGTTTTATAAAGACTCTTCTCGAAAGGAGTATGTTGAAAATGTTGGAGTCATACCTGATCCACCTTCAAGCTTATAAGCTTCTTAATGTTTATTGAGCAGCTGAAAGAAACGGAGAAGATTGGCTTGCATAGAAGTCTCAGTGAGTTCCCATCCAGCCTGGCATTCTATGATAACTGTAGCCTCATTCAATAGTGTGCAAGTTCTTGAAATGACTGAATGAAATGTCATATGAATTTCTACATTTCCTACAGTCCAAATTTTCTCTGAGGCAGAGAAAGTTCTCATTTTCCTGGTGGAAACTCATTTAAAGTTTTAACTTTACATGCCACTGCATATATGAGATGAAATGTGTAGGAATGGGAAGACTGAAGCCACTTGTGGTTGGAGAGCTGCGTGATGAATGGATAAGCTGTTGGGTGATGAGTATATCAGGTGCAAAGAGGTAGGAGGAGAAAGGGCTGCATGTTGGTTAGTTTGTACCTATGGTTTTGCTGCAGTAGTTTCAAATGTATATTAGAACTTCCTGACATCTAATACAGACTTTCTTCAATTAAATAACAATATTGCTACTTCAGCTTAATTTGATATCACCAGGTATCAGTTTTAACTTCTGAAAATGAAAAATTATCTTTATTAATAATTTATATCTGTGCAAGATGGTGGAAATTTAAGTGAAATTTTGAAACTTTATACAGAGGAAGTTTCATCACTGAGGTCAGAGGTCGTTATTTTCAGAATGTATGATTTTCATTCTTGCCCAATAAAGTTTTGAAACATAAAAAATGTTAGGAAACTTAGAAACCTTTACTAAACACAATTCAGTTAAATCTATTTATAATTCATATGTGAAACTTGTACGTGCACAGAAGTCAGAAACATTTCTAAGTGTATGCAGTTCAGCATGAAAAACCCTTATGGAAATAAATTTCAAATATAGCTTTTAATATTAAGTGTAATGTTAAGTGTTAACAGGGTTTTTTTATATATTCCAATTAGTTTTAATATATTCTCTAGCTATAATTACTTTTTACTTTTTATTAATGATTTTTACTTTTTATGTAGTAAGGTTTAATGATCAATCTGTAGTGCTTGGATTTTGCTTATTGAAATTGTTAGAGTAGGTACTCATGAGTCCTTAGCACCATTAGCTGTCACTGAAGCTGTTGAAATCTTACTAAGCACTTATCTTATGAATTAGCAACTTTAGTAAGTAGTTTGATATTAAAAATGTGCTTGCAAGTATTTCTTACTATGACAGTTTCAGTAGATCTCAGATCTATCTATGCTGTTCTATTTCATTTTTACATGTACCAATGATGATAATGTATATTATGAAATTGAAATCAGAAACTCAACCTTTAAACGGAGAAATTGAGTTTAATGTCTCAATTTGCTCTGACTTTACACAGTGGTTTTAATTGATCACAGTCTTACATGAGTTTACTTTCTAGCTACAGTAAAACCTTTCCAGTATCCCCTCAGATACAATTAATAACATAATAGCTCTTCTTTAACTGTAGTACTTAATTGGTTCCAGTAGCTGTAGGTGGATGTAACCACCAAGTTGAGTTCCCAGTAACACAGCACAAACAATTGCAAGTGTTGGGTTGGGTTACTGAGTGCAGCAGGATCTGTGCAGTGTTTTGGATGTTGTCTCTACTGCGGGAGGAATGCTAGATAAGCTTTTCCTTCCTGATTCTGTACTTCCACTGTGTGTGGTTCAGTTAGCAAGGCTTTCACATGTAAGTGGATTTTCCTTACCTGTTAAACTATTGTCTTCAGAAGGTGATTTTATATTGAAGTACACTTATTTTAAATCCATGATTAGGTACAAAACCAGTCATTGCATGTATGGAATCTCATTGTCTTTAACTTAAGGTATCATTTACTAATCTGCATTATATGGTGGCCTTCCTCTGTGTTTAGGGTTGCTTCAAATATTCAGAGACTCATTTCCCTACCTCCATGTCCTTTGCATTGCTTTTCCCATGCTGTACAATTGACTGTATTTCATAGAATCATAGAATCCTT